>NW_019726223.1:1362160-1409466 GCF_002891405.2 Cryptotermes secundus
CCACACGATTCTGGGGGGGGGGAAATTTTGTGCAGAGCTACAATCCTGCCATCTGTTGGGTGAATTTCTTACTAGGAATGAATGCAACGGAAATCAATGAGGTCAGCTTTCAGACGACTGTGGAATACTCTGTAGAATAATACAAGTATCGAGGATGAGTCAATTTCGAAAGAATTGCTGGAATATCAGGAGACCCCCGAATGCATGTTTCGGCAGTAACTAAAAGATCACTTGAGAACGATGACAGTGGCATTTCCTACGGCCATATTCCTGAATTTTTAATTGATTTGTATTATTTGTTTATTTAAGTGTTCATTAGCTCAGAGAAGTAGTATGGAAAAGTAGCGGCTCCGGTCTAGAAAACCGAGTTTTACGGCCGTGGGGATCCGTTGCGCTGACCACGCGACACACTCTGTCCGCAAAAGTTGGCACTAACTTCGCCGACAAACGGCGGTCGCCCGGTCGGTATAGTTCGCTTGCGGACTAAGCCCACGGAGTTTTTTTTTTTAGTTCATAAGCTCAAGTTAGCTTCGAACGACAGTACGAGTGAATAGAGACCAGAAATTTTGTAGGATTTGAGGTTCTCATCGCCGTGGTTATGAAGAATTCCGTCTTCTGGAATATAACGCCGTGTAGTTCGTTAAAATCAACCGACGTTTCAGAGGAACATGTCGCTTTCATCACCAGGATCGAAGAATAAGTCAAGCAAGAATTCGACCTTGTTTCTTGCTTGACTTATTCTTCGACCCTGATGATGGAAGCAACATGTTCCTCCGAAACGTCGATTGACTTTAACAAACTACACAGCGTTATATCCCACTAGATAATTCTTCAACGGAAATTTTATTAAATTCAAAGAATTGTTTTCGAATTCTAATTTTAAGGCATTTATTTTATCTTTATTTTGAAAAAAATAAAAGTAGGCTTGTGAGATGATCATGTTGTCTGTGTGTCTGTGTATCCTCCCATTATCAACTTTTGAATGCCTGAACTAATCTTTGTGGAACTCGGCATGTACCTATCAGGACACGTGAACCAATCTTAACGGTGCATTGCATAAATTCCTTCCATCATCTGTGTCTGTATACGAGTTTGTAGCCCCTTCCCGTTGCTAAGTACCGGCTCGGCAAAACGATACCACGGCAACGAATACACACGCAGACATGGAAGAATTGTCGAACGCATATTTTCTATGATATCCCTGTCGCGTCAAAGGAAACAAGGCGATTAATTCTTCCCAGAACTTCTTGCTTGCTCTTCAGCTTGAATGGAATGCATAATTGACATCCAGAACCTCAGGAAATGGATGACAGTGTAATTTTAATAATGTTTTCAATTACCAGTTTTCAAGGATTAATATATATCATAGGCAAAGTTATGAAACAGTAAGTTTCTTGTGAATCAAATTATGCCCTGTTTGAGTACTTACCAGAAAATTGAAATATTGAGCACCTAACAAAAAATAAATTATAAATGAAAGGGAACATGACAGTATAGTTATCAAAATTACTTATATTTCTGACCGCGTTAATACAGGGTGTTCGAATCTGAGGGGACACCGAATTAACAATTACAACCCATGCCAAATTTACGGATGAAAACGAAACTTGGCGAATATATGTCTCGGTAGGTGTGAAGATAATTGGATTACAGAAGATGCTGAGATTGGTTTTCCTCCGCATGAAAACACGGGCCGACACGACGCTTAGGGTTCTCGAATGTTGTTTCCCGGGTGGCGGAAGGAATCACAGACAGAGGATTGGAGCGCACCGGACCGACAAGTACCGGCTTAATGTTGCAATGTACGCAGTGTTGCCAACTTTCGTTTTCATCTGTAAATTATTGCGTGATTTATACTTATTACTTTCCGAACTCCATCGAGTAGTTCATCCCGTATTATCTGTACGAAGAGTTATACACCAGTAGGAGGCATAATTGTAAGTTTTTTTAATTCGCTTGGTGGGGGGTGGAGTCCAACCGGGTCCACTCGGCATGGCGGCCACTGATTGGCCTATTGTAGTCTGCCCTGGGTGATTATGATGATGGAGAATTTGGTGGACTGAAGAGTGGCGGGGGAAACCGAAGTACTCAGAGAGAACCCGCCCCAGCGCCACTTAGTTCACCACAAATCCCACGTGACCAGACTCGGGATCGAACCCGGGCCGCCGCGGTGGGAAGCCAGCGACTAACCGCTTGAGCTATGACGCGGCCTAATTGTAAGGTTAGTGAATAAGGAATCTGAAAGGTTGTTGAATGAAACTGTCGAGTTGTCATCCCCGAGATTTCTGGAGGTACTGAGGAAAATCACGAATAACGTCAGGATAATAGATGTCTGGGCCGATATCTGACCACGAGACCTCCCAAACACGAAGCAGCGTTGTTACTAACTTCACCGTGAAGTTGGGGTTCATTGTCAATGCTATAATGTCTATGTAGAAATGTAATGGGAGGCACATGTAAGCTAAAGCTGCGACCGTTTTAACTCAACGATGTCCGTTGTTCCGATAGACACAGAGGAACCTTCTCCTATATAATAAATATTGAGGGAAGAAGATGACAGGCTGTAAAAAGGTAAAGTTGTCCCTGCGCTTAACTAATCAAGCAATAAGAAATGAAGGCGTATGGGTAGTGGATGTATAGATCCACATTTTCTTGACCTCGGCATTTGTTAGAGGTGAGTGTTCAGCTTCACGCCGTGGTCGCTTTAACCCCGGATGAAAAGCCCCCGGTACTAATTGTACCACGTATAGGAGGCTGGGTTGGCCTCATAGCCAGTCTGGACTAAGTGGATAAGAGAAAATTCTAGACTTTACTGAGACTCGAACTGTGACCCCTCGATCGTCCGGCCAGTAGCCAGTCGCTATACCGACTGCGTTATCCCAGCTCCTACAGGACGGGATGTAGTAGAAAATAAATAATAATAATCAGAGGTTTGCGGCCCTTTGTTTTAAACGTTTTTTTCCTAAAGTTCACTACAATTATTCTCTTGCTCTTGAGGAGTTAAAATTACATACTCTATGTACTAGGAGACATCGCCTTGATGCTCTCTTTCTTATTCAAGTTTATTTTGGCTCTNTGATGAATCGAAAGGATTAGGAATGAAGCGGTCGTGGTCTCATGTGGATTGTATCCCGGTATTTTCCAGGAGAGACTGAGAAAGTCCATGTAGAACGTCAATCAGGGTAGCCAATGTCCGGGGCGAGATTTGAACCGAGCCCCTCCCTAATACAGTTCTAGGGCGCTACTGCTATGCGAAGCTGCTCGAAGTTTTGGCCATATAAAAGGAACTGATCGAACAAAGTTACTGAGAGCGTGAGGATTAAAATTAGGATACTTGTGGGTCGACCAGGAAGAAGTGGTTAGGCTCGTAAGGGAAGACATCAAGAAGAAAGGGAAGAGGTGAGAGGGTACTGCAAAGGGAAGACTGTGGGGGAAAACAAAAGACTGAAGACTTTATTTATCGACCGATTTAAAAGGGAAGAGATGCTAGAAGGAGAGGAAGTTAAAGAATGAAAGGAGAAAAATTAAAAGCCGAAGATAGAAATTTACACAGAAAAGTACAGGCCCAACATTTATCAATGCTCTCAAAGTTTTTGAGATTTTTTTTTTTTATATTTCTCTTTATTGCTCGCTTTCTAGCTGACGTTGCTACTTGTGGAAACACTGAGGCGGTGATTTCCACGTAATGTTAGTTGCGTCATTTCCCGCTCGGTGGCACTGTTTGCTGTACGGTCATGTGGAAAAATTTAATGGAGACACGAGAGCGATTGTTGTTTGTTCTATATTTAAATCTGTATGCGTCTCCTGTTCACAGCCCGTTGGAATGAATTACCGAGATAAATAGTTCTGAACATTGTTCGTAAACAGAGCTGTTATTTTCTTTCCAAATAGGTCGTGTGTTTAAATCCTCAGAATATTTAGTTCCTAAACATGGTTCCGCGAAACTACACTGTGTGTAAAACATCTTTGGCGGTGCATCATCATCTAATGGTGATGTAGGTCGTTACATTGCCGTTCAAAGTTTCAAGACTCCATTTTCAACACATACTGACGAACCAAGGTCACCATACCGGAGTTCTTGTTGAACACAGCCGCACAGCATTTCTCTTCCGTAAGGTTCCCTACTATAGGTATGACGTAACCTTATAGATGTTTCAGACAGAGTATACCTGCTTTACATATGGTAAAGGTAAGTACAGCTATACTTCTAATACGCATTGGAGGCCTATAGGTTTGTAAGACGTCGAGGCTCCCACATTTTCTAGACAATCGGCTCACAGATGGCGGTGATGTTGTCAGCCTTTACGCGCCGGCCGCCCTTTACCCCCAGGAAGATTCCTGGTACTCATTTCTGTTAGAGGCTGAGTTGAGCCTAGGGCCGTAGTGCAGTTGGAAGGATTAGTGTCAACTGAAAAATCCAATGTCATTGGAACTCGAACCCGCGGCCTTCCGGCTTGCAGCATAGTGCCTCAGATAACTACGCTACCGCGGGTCCCGCCTGCTCTCATTAGCAACTGCCAAATTATTGGGGAAACGGTCATTATCTATTTTAAGATATTATTCTGGAATTCAGAATAATCTGAAGAAAACCTCGATAATCTTAATTGTAGTCCATGAGATCTGCTGAGATTCAACTGGGTAGCAAACAGGTTGTAGAAGGAAAGCACTTGAATTGTATTCAGAAATTGCCCTGTTCGAACCTCCACCAGAGCCTCTATTTTTCTGAATAGTTTTCCTTTGTTTTCCTCATCCCCTGGAGGAAAATTCCACGACAGTAGCTCAGTTAAGATGGATCTCTCTCAACCTCCTGTTCCTCCAATTTTGGAGCGTAACTCGTCTGTGAAACGCTTTGTTTCACTTCAGTTTAATCCTATGACAGTCGGTAGGACTCCTTGGACGAGGGATCAGCCTGTCGCAAGGCTGCAACCTAAACAGGGCAACACAAACACAAAATAAACGCAGACAGACATCATTGCCGTGTGTGGCATGCGAACCCACGATCTCACTGTTAGAAGGGGCGAAGACAGTCATTGAAATAAATATAAATTTAATATGTTTTCCTAAAAAGCTCGTTTAAAAATTGGATGCGTCTTAAATTCGAAGAAATATGGCATGTATATATATATATATATAGATAGATAGATAGATAGAAAAAATGACATCATTAGAAACAATTTCCATGCCCCCACATCCGAAGCAAGATCCATTCTAAATATGTCCATCTGTTAGAACACATACCCCAGTTTTTGGACTTCAGTTTGACGAGAAAGTGTAAGCTGAAATGGGGTAATAAAACACGTATTTCCCTCATGACTTGTATTCGTTTCTAACCTTACACCATATGAATCTTTACATTTGGTCATAAACTCAGGAAATATGGCGTGTTACCCATCACATTAAAAGAGATTCGCACATTTGAGCACCAAAAAGATGGTGCGAGTCCCGGCCTTCGGAGAGCAGCAGAAAGACGAGATACACTCAGAAACTGAAGCCTTCCTAGCACTGAGAGCTGTGATCCAATTTGCGAACAGCAAGCGACATCAGATCACGTGCGAGTAGCACGAGAACTAGCGACAAATTTCAGCAATAATCTGATTCAACCACCGCCAAACTTCCTTTGGCCACTGAGAGGTTACGAGTCCAACTTCAAACCGCACCGCACCCGATCTGCGAACTGAACCTAACGAACTGGCGGTGAAGTATTTTCAAGAATCTTCAAAGTATAAATTTAAATAACGTCACTGCGTTTTACTGATAATGAATATATTAGTACCGAGCGGTTAACGTAGCGGTAACGCTTTTTATTCGGGGGATGCTGTGTTCGAATCTCGGCCAGGACAACGAAGATCCTGACCGCGCTTTCTTTCCTATTCCTTTCAGTCCCTCCAGGCAGATATTGTGAGAGTGTCCCTCATATTATGTCATGATCGTTTCTTTCCCTGTCATTTGCAGTATAGCGCTCGTTAATTTCCTCTACCACTTGACGCTATGTGGTCTTCATTCATTCATTCAATCATCAACGGCTCTACAGCTCTTTGTTGGGCCAGACCTCTTCTTCAGTTCCGTAATCTTTTCTTACACAGACGGTAGGACTCCTTGGACGGGGGGATCAGCCCGTCGCAAGGTCGCTACCTACACACAGGACAACACAAACACTGAATAAACGCAGACATCCATGCCTCAAGTAGGATTCGAACCCACGATCCCAGTGTTCGAGCGACAGAAGACAGTTCATGTCTTAGACTGCTCGGCCGACGTGATCACCCAAGCCCGATCACCACAACAAGGTGGGGGGATTGTATTTGTGTGTTTCATATAATTCTCATAACACAATCGATTGTTTCCCTAAGTAGCATTAAGCGATTTTCAACGAGATGTGGCGTGTTTCCTGTAAGGCAGGGAAGTAAGTCTTAAATACTATTCGGATGAATTTCCGGCTTCAAACCGTAAAGAATTTGAATGTTTATTTAATATAATAAGCAGATTACATAATCATCGCTTTTACATGTGCAGCCTGTAGATCCAAACATCAGCTACATGCCTGTAAAACCACAAATTCCCTTCCGTGAGCTATCAGGTGTCCATGACGCAGAAGAATGTAGCATAACTGCCTGGCCCGTGCAATCATTTCAAACAAGGAAACAATGACCACAGCTCGACAAGTCAGTTTCACTGGCTGCAAATGTAAAACATAGTAGCACATGCAGACAGAAATACCAGGAGACAACGTAATTAACCATACTCGCGCACACAGAACGCCACATGTGATGTGTAATTTTCCCGACTAATAAGCGGTTTAAGAATTCCCTTGACCCAGAGGTCCAGGGTTTGTGTCCTTATAACTTATCCAAGAAATTGTACTGGCCTATTTGACTTCATCATGCACATGTTACTCGTAAGCAGAACTTCCGACTCATTACTTTCACATTGGTTTGTGTACCGCTGAAATATATTATCTGTCTATGACTCTACAATCCTTTGTTGGACTTTGGCCGCTTTTTTTTTTTAGTTTCTTAATCCTATACACATTCGGTAAGACTCCTTGGACGGAGGATCAGCCCGTATCAAGTCTTTTACCTACACACAGAACAACACAAGCACAGAATAAAAGCACGTAAAAACACACAGACATCCATGACTCGAGTGGAATTCGAACCCATGATCCCAGTGATCGAGCGGACGAAGAGAGTTCATGTCTTAGACCGCGCGGCCCCTGTGATCGGCTATGAAATTATATGGGTTTATATAATTTAATATTCATTACAAAATATTCAATTGTATTTATTGTTAATTTTAACCAGTGTCTAGTCTATATTTGTCTAGTTTGTGAATTGAATAGAAACTGACTTGTACGAGCCATTTATAAAAATGTAAATGTTAGCGTTGCAGTTTGGTAATTTTTCCTGTGGCGCTACAGCCCCAATTTGGGCCTAGGCCTACCTCCATGAAACTCTCCGTTTCACTTCGGTTTACTAGATCTTACACATACGGTAGGACTCCTTGGGCGAGTGATCAGCTCGTCGCAAGGCCTCTAACTGTAGATAAACACAGAAAAACGCACACAAACATCCATGCCCTGAGTGGGATTCGAACCCACGATCTCGGTTTCCGAGCGAGCGAAGACAGTGCATGCCGTAGACCGCTCGGCTACCGTGACCGGCGCAGTTCGGTAATAGTATGTGAGAAAATTGCAGCACCTGAAGATGACCCGGTTGACGTCTAAATATGTAGTGTGTTCTATGTAAATAAGTAATAAAGTATTGTTGGGTTGACGTTAAAAATTATATATGTTCATTCGATGTGTAACTTCAAACAAACAACGGATAATACGAGATCTTATAATTTTCAGCAGGAAGACAGAACGGACACTTATCGAACTATCGATGTGTCTATAAAAGTCATAGAAATCCTAAGTTATTGAGTCCTTAAGCTTCACAATATTTTCAAGAGGGAATAAGAAATTTGAGATACCTTAAAAGAAACCCCACGAGATAATGAACCGTCGTTCGTGTCAAAGCAGAATATCAAATCCATCATCGAAGTTACTTTTTATATTTAACACAAAAGTGTTCAATTCTTCCTGTGTCATTGAGTGTAAATTTCGACTTGGTTAAGCTTTTCAGAATCTTCTGCGTCGAACTCACACTTGAATGGTCTTTATAGCCTCAATGTCTTCTTACCGTAATTAATCTTCACGGTATGTCATGTGACTTTCGGTAGAAGGGAAAATTTCTGGCCGTGTCTTAAGCATAACATATTGTGACATGAAGTGAGAACGGCGTTCCGTGAACGGAAATGTGTCCTAATTACATCAGAGTACTTCCCACCTTCATGGTGCATTGTTGTATTATTATCCGCAGTTCAGAATGAAGGTCAGTATGGGAGAAGTGCATGATACATACCATCCAGTTCTAAGACACAATTAAGTTGGCGGATGAAGCAGATATATTTCTGCAATTTGTTGTACGAACTGATATTACAAAGAGCACATGGACAATTATAAGAAATATTATATTACGTTTAGTAACAAATTTAACGAAGAGTCAAGAAAATGCATGAAGCTGATTCCCAGAAGATCAGATCAAAAAGAAAATAAATTAATTTTTACACTCTATATTATATTTCAAACCAAAGTCAAAATTACATTACGACAATTTCAGGTGCGGAAGTTAAGCATGGGCGGAGCTATACCTCCACTCCTCACATGTCTTCATTGCGTGGTGCTTAATTAAGTACAGGAACAAGATCATCTTTACATTTTATTTGTCACGTTACTGCACTGTACTCACACCTCACAGAAAACATCCATTATAAAGAACAACCAGCCAATGTTTTTATGGAATACATTCTCCCTGTGAAAATCAAACGAAATACATAAATATATTGTGTGGTCAAAATTAACCGTTACAATTCCAGCGGTTACAATATACACTGCCTGCTTCAACATAATAAAATTCTGCAATCTGTCCGTATGGTACTCACAATAATCGGCGGTTGTTTTCCTACACAGCATTGACTGGCTGGTCTTTGTAACGGAAATAGTGTGTAGGGTATGAACTGAATTTTTACATATTGCATAGAAGAATTTTGTTCTTCAAATAATTAAGAAAGCAAAATTATAAGGATATCATTATGGATGCAAATTTTCTTTTAACATCTCATGAGATTTGTGGTTGATAAGGCAATCACTATGAAGGTCTTCTGTAGTGTGACGCCGTGTAATTTTATAGATAGGTACCCTCTCCATCACTGTAGATTCTACAGTAAAGTTCAAGAAAGCAGATGAGTCCGAAATGTTGGTGCCTATTTAAAAGTGTGCATGCTAGAAGACAGTGTGTTCACGTGTTGACCTTCGCGTTTCATAACAGAGAAAGAACTACATGCCCAGTTCGGAGGCACAAGGCCCTCACCCGGTAGGATGACCCCAGTGGCCAGAGTTCTCACCAGTATTCTGGATGTGCTAAATTCTAGTCTCTGTCAGGACATACATCCTGAGATTCTTCGCCATTCTCCTCAGTTCCTCGACCTAAATGCCTGGACAGCAACTCAAGAAAGTGGCCGCGCCATAGCTCAAGCGGTTAGTCGCTGGCTTCCCACCGCGGCGGTCCGGGTTCGATTCCGCGTCTGGTCAAGTGGGATTTGTGGTGGAAAAAGTGGCGCTGGGGCGGGATTTCTCCGAGTATTTCGGTTTCCCCAGGTAATCTTCATTCCACCAAATTCTCCATCATCATAATCACCCGGGGCAGGTACAATAGACCAATCAGTGGCCGCCGTGCCGAGTGTACCCAGTTGGACTCCACCCCCCACTAAGCGAATTAAAAAAAAAGTCAAGAAGGTGAAGACTGCTTTCTACCACAAATTTACCATTCATTAATAATTCTACCATTCGACACTATATAGATGGAGCTGTTGTCAGCTTCGTTAAGTAACCTTAAATGAATACAATTAAAAAAGTTAAAGCTGTCCCTGTGCTTAACTAATTAAGCATTATGTCATGAAGGCGTATGGGCGAGTGGATGTATAGATCCACATTTTCTTGACCTCGACATTAGTTGGAGTTGTGATCAGTTTCACGCCCCGACCGCTTTACCCTCGGTACCCATTGGATAGGAGGCTGGGTGGACTCCAGAGCCGGTCTGGACTAAGTGGAGAAAATTCTTGACCCTATCGGAACTCGAACTCCCACCCCTCGGCTGTCCAGCCCGTAGCCAGTCGCCATACTGACTGCGCTATCCAAGCTCCCAACCATAAATGAATATACAGGTAACTAAACAAAACTAATGATTATGCTTAATGATGTAGTTGTTAATTATTCAGATATTCAATGCGTTCATTAGTAACTTATGATTACGTGGTTTATTTCACGGAACATGCCTGTCTAATTTATTAGTACTAATGCTTGTACCAGATGAACGCATCACAATTAGCTCTCGCATTTCTCACCGTCCCTGTGTCCCTGTACAACTTTGTCACACTTCAGAAGTAATCACAGTTCTCCCAAGGAAACAATTTCTTGCATCTTACTTAACGACGTCTTCAGCAGCCAGATAACAGAGCGTAGAATGATAGATATACTCTCATGATAAAACTGAGAAGACGTGGAACGAAGAGATCGTGGCTTCATCGAGGTACAATACCAGTATATACCTGAAGTACTAAGGAAAACAAAGAAAAAAAAATTAATTCGCTTAGTGGGGGGTGGAGTCCAACTGGGTCCACTCGGCACGGCAGCCACTGATTGGCCTCTTGTAGCCTGCCCCGGGTGATTATGATGATGGAGAGTTTGGTGAAATGAAGATCGGCAGGGGAAACCGAAGTACTCGGAGAAAACCCGCCCCAGCGCCACTTGACCAGACCCGGGATCGAACCCGGGCCGCCGGGAAGTAAGCGACTAACCGATGTGCTATGGCGCGGCCAAGAATATTCTTAGTCAACACATCCGTTGTGTTGGCCGAAATTCGAACCCAGCACCTCTGTGGAGCTACATTTTTACCACTACGGCAACCATCTCGATATTCTATGTATGCCACTGAATAGAGTAGTTAGCAATTAAATATTACCAACCTTAATGCTCTTGAATTCATGTTAATACGGAGCCGAGGTAGCGCAGTCGGTATGGCGACTGGCTACGGAGTGGACGGCCGAGGGGACGGAGTTCGAGTACCGATGAGGGCAAGAATTTTCATTTCTCCATGTCGTCCAGACGGGCTCTTGGACCCACCCAGCCTCCTATCCAACTGGTACCGGGGTCTCTTTCCCGGGGTAAAGCGGCTGGGGCGTGAAGCTGACCACTCACTGCCAACTAGTGCCGAGATCAAGAAAACTTGGGTCTATACATCCACTCCCCCATACGTCTTTATGGCGTAGTGCTTAATTAGTTAAGCACAGGGACAATTTTACTTTACCTTTAGGTCATCTTAGTATTGTCACGTGTTGGGCAGTACGCGTGACGAAATGACGGGTTCTACTTCGGATGATTGAATTTATTAGCACTTCGGTTACACGCGCTCTCTTAATTACATTTAAATACAGGCAATACAACGCTACCGCTGATTTACACACTTTCAGTTCACCGCTGCACACGCACTAGGATTCTCTGTTTCCACTAGTCGTCTCCTAGCAACGGATCTCAATATAAAAACCATCACGTCAAAACACACACTCAATACAGCTGCATTATAGCACATATAAAATCTTCAAATCACACGTTAAATCTTCACATCTCGACCTCCTGTACTCCACTGTCTCCTGGTTCCAGTTCGCTCTCTTCATGTGATTACGCCGCTAATATTCTCTTTATACTGACCTCATATGAACTCTGCTCACTTACATAGCCGAAGGACGAACATCGACCAACATTAAACACATATCACATGACCCCTATCCACTGTTGCTGTGTGACGTCACCGCACACGTGCAAGCTGACGAACACGCAGAAAATACATGTCACGTGACGGCCAACTACTCTTGATGTGTGACATCGCCGCTCCTGCGCCAACCACCAGACACACGGAAAACACACCTTGCCTCACTGTTGCTTGCCCGTGTCGTGTCTAAAGAGCTGTTGCCCGGCAACGCGCTGATCAAATACGCCACAGTATCATAGTACGGCGTATAGGAGAGAGCATCATTAAATATGTCACAAATTGATATAAGACGTAAAACTTATGATATTCGAACTTGGAAAAAAACATTTCTTTCTTGTCATATCCTTCACCAACATTAATACACGTGTCCAAATGCTTTACCAGTGCATCGAAACCCGCAGCATAGAAGTATTTTGACTGTTGTATCAGCCATTTCCGCACCTCAGTTTCGAACTCATCGTCATTGGAGAAAGGTTTGCTGCATTTCTCAACACAGTTGTGAACCGCTTTAAATGAGAAACACTTCCCACCGTAAATGTGAAACATTTCTTTATGAAGATCCTTGGCATTGAGTTCTTTTGCCCATAAAAATCGTACAACAGAACGCTGCTCTTCGGTAGTAGACACTTCAAGTGTGGTCGTCATTTTGACTACTGAAACCAACCTTCAACATGCGCATGCGCGTCTTCTATCTAGACTGTCATGAAGCTGGACTGTGCTGCTACCTAGCGACACACATAGAAAACCTTTTCCGTCCATTAGAGCTGCTTTATTTCCATTTGTGACCTATTTACTGAATTTCCTTCGTGTCAGATTATAGATATTTTGAAGGAACTTATTTGTGTAATCCGTCTACTGTAAGAACGAGGGTGTATCACCTTCATTTAGTGATGCACACCATTTCATCACCATTAGAAATTTGCTAGATTATATTTTCAACATGCTTATACGTTGTTGGGAAATTCAAGCATATTTACTCAGGACTTTTTTCCGCAACGTTGCCTACAAAAGTTATGATGTATCCTGGCTCTTAAGAGTGGATGAATTTTATTCATCACCTGCTAACAGGTTCTAAGTTATAATCTGCATGTTTAATTTTCCAAGAAAAGCTCTAGCGCGTCTTAACGAATCAATGATTTAAATGGAGCCTTACGGATAGCAGAATTGCCAACTTTGATGGTTAATTTCCATTGCTAGGATAGCCGACCGTCTTCTGCTTTAATAACACGCAATCATAACTGAATTGATTTCCTGTTCTATAGGATAGTGCACCGTCTCTAGAATCCACTCGGCCGTGCAGGTACCTCGGACAAGAACATGCTTAGATCCTGAGGGAGCTGCATTTGGAATTGCGATCTTATGCTTCCAGCTACAAGGGAATTACATAAGGGACATTTATAATTGAGCTGAGATGAAAACACGACGTCACGAATCTGCATATATTGCAGGCCCATTCTTACACAGAATACTCGCGGTATTTGATTTAGTCTCTGAGTCAGTCAGCATAAAGCACTTCCACTAACAGTAAGTTCTGGGAATAATTAGTAGAGTTGTATTAAGCAAGCGTGTGGGTACTGAGGTAAAGTTCTAGTCTTGTATTCGAGGGGTGCTCGGTTCGAATTTAGGTCGGGACATGGTTTCCCTAACTGACGTATTTTGTGGTATTCCTCAGTCCCTCCAGGCAAATGCTGGAATTTTATCTCGAAGAAGTCATGACCGCTTCCTTCTAAATCATTTTTTTAATTCTTCATCCATCTATCATCCTACTAATCGACGCTATGGAGTCTAGCTACATGGTGCGTCGTTAAGTCATCATTGAAAAAATAGCCCTTTTTGAACCACAGCTTTCCTAAGTAAATTTTGCAAGCTTAATCTTGAAGTAGAAGTGTCTCCACCTTGTCGTGGTGGTGGGGCTTGCGTGATTCTGTGACCTGGAGATCTATGCCGGCGGTAGTTTATCTACCGGTAGGATCACCCATGCCGGAAAGGTCAAAGCGTAGAGTCCAGACTAAGAGAAATACCCTGGTCGTCCAGATTGGGGGTTGGGCATGAGGCTAACAACCTCATCATGTAAAAATAATTTTGTTCAGAAACCTAACAACCAGCCTCGGATAAATGGAACATACGGGAAACGGACTAAGCAAAGGATAATGAACAATGATATTGCGATGGCAACTTAGAATATGTGATGGCTGGGCGATGCTGAGAACGACCTGAAGAAGATCAAGATGAAAGGATGGATAGAGAAGCAACAGAGAGCAGTAGAGACCGGTTGTAGAGGAGGCCAAGGCTCTCCCAGAGCTGTAGCGCCGAGTGGTAGGTAGGTAGGTGGCCAGGTAGGTAGGTAGTTGATCCGGTATTCACTTCTTGAATTTCGAAACAATAACTTTTTTACAGAGCAAGGATATTAGCTTTGTGTCCAACCCCCAAACTTGGAGGACCAGATCCCTAGCTTTATGTCCCCGCGGTCTTTGCAGGGAAACAGTGGAGTTATTCTTACACGCGTCCATGCGGGACCCATCGTTAAATAACCCGTGAAGAATGCTGCTCGTACATTTCTTCAAAACTTTCTTTCCGAATAGAGATTTCAGCCGCGTTTTGAATTAACAAATCATATAACTTGGCGTCATTTTTTTTTTCATTTTATACATAACATATACAATCAAGCATATTATAATATTTGCATTTAGAACTGTACGTATGCACGATTGTTAGGGGCGGCGCCATAGCTCAAGCGGTTATTCGCTGGCTTCCCACCGCGGCGGCCCGAGTTCGATCCCGGGTCTGGTCAAGTGGGAGTTGTGGTGGACAAAATGGCTATGGGGCAGGTTTTCTCCGAGTACTTCGGTTTCCCCTGCCAATCTTCATTCCACCAATTGCTCCACAATCACCCTCACCTATCATCTGAGGCTGGTACAATAGGCCAGAAGTGGCCGCAGTACAAGGAACTTAGTCCCACCCCACTAGCAAAAAAAATGGACGATTGTTCGCAATCAGTGCTTGAGTTGGGAGATTTGAGATTCCCAAGGGGCAGGAGGGATTGACTACTACCAACACCGCAATAATCTTCAGGGATGTGACGTCGTGTATAATGGTTGATTGTTAGTGGTGTTTTGGAGGACAATGTTGCCTCCATGTTCAAGGTAGAAGAGTAGGCCAAGCAGCCTGCTGTTGTAACTTTTCAAACCTGAAGATTGATACAGTACTTTACTCCAAAAGTCAACCAATAACCAGACTACACCATATCACATCTCAGAGGTACAATATTTCAAGTACTTTAAGTGGAATGTTCGTACATCGAACAGGTATTATGAATCTGTAGATCATACGTGAAGTCTATCACTGGCAACGTGTAGTGTATCTCAAACACGTAAGAGACCGTAAATATTATTATGAATTATGAAGAGAAAGAGGCCGCCATTGGTGGAATTCGACGCAAGAAGACGTATATAGTGCGCGTATCTGTAAGCCTGATATTCAAGCAACCGGACGAAACAGTATATCTTGTCGTTTCATCCAAATCAGAATTTATTTATTTGACATTCGATTCAATTTAACAGTAACTCCGTGTGGTTTTTCTCTCTTATTCTTATTCTTACTCTTACTCTTACTCTTGGTCGTCCTACCGTTTAGATTTGCCATTCAATTTTATTATCCTCTTTAAAATGTCAAACGGTTCGCTGCACTGTCATAAAAAAGCACCTCTCCTTACATCACCGTCTTCTAACGTGTCAAAACCTGGCAACACTGCGGGAGAAAAATGAGTCTATTATCACGTCACAAGAGCGCGATAGTTTATGGGGGAATAATGTAGCCTAGCAACGTGGCTGACAGCAAAAGCAGAAACTGACGTTTCTGGTTGCGGCAAATGGTTTCAGTCTGGCTTTGTCCCTTATTTATTTATTTGTCTATTTATTTATCTGTCTATCTATTTATTATTGTTTACTTAACGATGCTGTCAGTAAAAGGTAAAAGGTCCCTGTGCTTAATCATTTAAGCACCGTGCCATTAAGATGCATGGAAGAGTGGAGGTGTAGCTCCACTAATCTTGACCTTGGCACTAGACGGATATGAGTGATCAGCTTCACATACTAGCCGCTTTATCCCTGAGGAGAAAACCCCCGGTGTCCATTGGATAGGAGGCTGAGTTGGCCTCAGAGCTGGTCTCGACGCTGTGCAGAAAAGTATCGGAACTGTCGAGATTCGAACCCCGGCCGTACAGTCCGTAACTATACCGACTGAATTATCCTGACTTCTAATCGTATATCTATAGGCTATGACAAGTAATTATACCATGTCAGTAGCTCACATACAGCGTCGAATGGTAGAATGATTACCGAGCAGTTGTCGTTAGTCAAATGAGATCATGAGGCCCGCGGGACTCGAAACCAAGAATCAGTGTGCTGGTGGGATCGAGCAACAATTTACACGATTGCCGAGCAATGAATCATAATGAATGTGGAAGGAAACTATCGTGACTGAATTTAACCGTTTGACTGCCATGATTCACCAGAGAATTAACTGCTAGAAAGACCTGCAAGACCTAAACACTTATGATCTGTTATGACAGTAATAAAGAATTATATTTATAACCTCGTGGTGTGAAAGTTTGGTCATAAGAATGTCAAGCCTGAACAGCAAGACCGTTGGGTATATCTCAATCAAAAACTTTCATCCTCAGTAACAATGTCACAATAAAATATACAGACATGCATCCAAGAAAAAAAAAAGTAAGGTAAGACCGTGAAGGCCCATAGGGTTGTGAAACGTTGAGGGTCCCACATTACATTGACAATCGGCTCAAAGATGGCGGTAAGGTTGTCAGCCTTACGCACCGGCCGCGCTTCACTCCCCAGGATAATCATTTAATTAATTCCTGGTACTCATTTCTGTTAGAGGCTGAGTCAACCCCAGGGCCATAGTGCGGCTGGAATGATTAGGTCAATTGAAAAAATCCAATGACCTCAACGGGACTTGAACCCGCGAACTTCCGACTAGTAGCATAGTGCCTCAACCAACTACTCCACCGCATGCCCCCTAGACATGCATCCAAGGTAAACATTAAAAACGTTGAAGAAAACAATCTTCTGGGATTTGGCACCGTGTATATGTGGTGTTAACCGACGTTTCGGAGGAACGTATCGCCTCCATCTTCAGGATAGAAGGAAAAATATAAGAAATCGGCAAGCGAAGAGACCGTGAGAACCGACCGGTTCTCAGTCGTGGTCTGTGTCAAGTGAATGCGCAGTGGACTTGGGAGTCCGCAGGCAGGGGAGGTTACGGGAGTTTCCGCTTTACAAGTAAGCCGTCTATGTACCTTTACTTCCAATTCATCGCCTTTATCTTTAAGAAAATAACTCTGCGGCCATGACAATCTTATTAATTTTTTAATTTCGTGGGGTTGGATAAGAATTGGTACGTCGGCCATAAATTGGCCTATTGTGCCAGTCCGGGATGGTACTAGTTGAGCACGATAAATTTGGTGAAATCAGAACTGGCAGGGGAAACCGAAGTACTAGGAGAACTGCTGCAGTGCCATTTTGCCTACCATAAATCCCACATGACATCACCTGGGATCGAACCTGTGCCGCCGCGGGTACGGCCGCCATGATAGATAAGTATAAAACAAACTCCGTGGCCTGTAGTCCCCAAGCGAACTATACCGACCTAGCGACCACCTCTTGTCGGCGAAGTTAGTGCCACCTTTTGCGGTCAGCGCAACGGATCCCCACGGCCGTTAATCTCGGTTTTCTAGACCGGGGCTACTATTTCCTTGAAATAGTTCCTCAGTTATCCTCAAGAGGCTGAATGGACCCCACTCCAGACCCACTCCTCAGAAAATCTGGTAGCGCCGGGAATCGAACCCGGACCTCTGGATTTGTAGCCAGGAACTCTAACCACTAGACCACAGAGACAGCCGATAGATAAATCCATCTGTACTTTATTATTCTTAAAAACAAGTAGAACTTAAACACGTTCGTATTTGTGCTCCGATCATTCACTTTTCTGAGACTACATTCGCTTTTCTCATATGTCTGTCTTCAGTAAGAATGATTATTGTACACAGGAGGCGGTAACAATATAACGACCCAGTCTAAGAATAATGGTTACTTCCTGTGTTAAAAACCGCTATATTCAGTAAGAAGCCATTATTCAAGTGCCGAGCAATAAATCTTCTTTACAACTGGAAGCAGCTGTTACAGAAAACATGAGAGAGAAAAGCGTATCATGGGAACAAAAAGAAAAACGCATTTAATTCACTGTCTCCTGTCCTCGATCCCGGGCTTATAACATGGCGGCTGGCCGCAAGATAATCGAGACGTAGTATACCTTACAGAACGAATGTCACTTCTTTAATGTGTAAGAAGAAAAAGAATAATTCTCAGTTTGTAGAAGCGTTCCATTGGGCACTTTAAGTACGACAGAGTAATGACACGTGAGAGTGTTCATTTATTCTGCTTGAAGCCGAGGTATAAAACGGGTCTACAACAAATTACACCCCCCACTTGCACTTCATAGAAGCCTGTGTCTAAGCGAACATACATACAATGCACGCTTTCGTCGACAACACGGTGAAGTACTCACTAGAATATAAAGCGCACCTCAATGGATTGCGCAATAAGCGATCTCATCATTCGTTATGCATTTGTACTATTAATTTCCACCTTCTTTCTCACGAATTCCTTTCAAGTCCTGCACACTACCGAATAATGCGTCGAGACGCGACGTCTGGTGACGTTTGGTAACGTTCACATCAAAACATACTCAGTACCCACAAAATAAACACAATACTAACTAATTAACATCATGGAGCTGAGTTTTACTTAAGAAGTCGGCAGTCGCTCAACTACTCAAGAACCTTATAAAATTTTATGGAACCTTATTGTTCGCTACCGTGTTCATAACCTCCTCCATTGGTCCTCATTCTGAGCCAGATCGATCCGGCCAATACCACCCTGATATATCTCTATGATCTATTTTAATATTATCCTCCAGCCTACGTCCATGTCTTCCTAATGGAATTCTTCTCCATCTGGATTTCCCACCAAAATCATATACGCATTCCTCTTCTCCCCTTTGCGTGCTACATATTCTGATCGTCTCATCCTCCATGACCTGATAATTATATGGACAGGATACACGGAAACACTTTTATAAAAAAACCGTCTGCACCTACATTCATACAAAGTGTAAACGCTTGACAATTCTTTGTTATGGTAACACGAAATTACGTAATTTCATCGTTACATAAATTTCTTATGCGCATAGAAAGATATGCTGGGAAATTCTTGAGTAGCTGCAGAATTGGCGGCTCCTCAAGAAGGGCTCAGCTCCATGAGTAAGTAAGTAATAGAAAGATATTTCAATACGTGAGTAATATAAAACTTATTTGGAAGGTTTTTAAATCGAGTACACATCGATTTGAAGTCTCTCTAATGCAGAGGGCAGCATGATGCGCACCGTGTGGGAACATGGCTGCGATTAATATCCGGGAAAGACGTACTCAATATTTATTCACGTACATCTAACAGCAATGGCTAGATTTGATCAAGACTGCAGATTCATCGAAATTTATTGAGCTTTTGGAAAATTTAACTTGGGGACGGACATTACCTCCTTGTTACGTGCTCACTTTATACATGCAACTAATGTACAGAGATATACGTAATTCTTCGTGGTAGAGATCAGTTGAATTTTTCAGACGGCCGGTCATGGGAATCCTGCTGCAATACGTAGCGCCGTGATCGGGCGGCAACTTCTCTGACATAACAGTCATGCGGGAACCCTCGAGTCATCGATCGCAGGCGCAAAGGCCTGCGAGATTACAGTTTCTATAAATTTTTGTACAATAAGGCAAATTTTCGCGGTGCTTATCTAATTCAGCGCTACGTCATGAAGACGTATGGTGGAATGGATGTACAGCTCCACATATTCTTGGTTTCAGCACTTGTTGGAAGTGAGTGGTCAGCTTCACGTCCCAGACGCTTTACACCAGGGGAGAGAATCCTGGTACCCATTCGATATGAAGCTGCTTGAGCCCCAGAACAGACGTAGAGAGAAGAAAAATCTTACCTGTACCGGGACTCAACTCCGAGCCCTCGGCCGTCCAATCCGTAGCCAGTTGCTATACCGACTGAGCTATCCTGGCTAACTTAAAAGTTTCTATGGTTTCTATAACCGGGAAATTAAGAACACAAAGATATATTTTGATTTAAATACTGACATAAACAACCCGATGATAAAATCTAGGTGATCCAGATTTTACTCTAAATGTATTCGGCTTGAATTCCTGCTTAATTACTGGTATCCGGGCTAACGTGTTTATAGATCTGATGTTCTTACAATTCTATGCACGAGGAGTACATTTTTTTGGACGTCACGCCGTGTAGTCTAGTATAAATTTACTGAAGTTTCATCTCCAGTGTTAACATTAAGCGAAGCACTCACCAAGCGAAACTCTGCTGAATGGAAGACCTAAACTTACATGAGACGGAAATACTGACATATATATATCTTAATTAACATGGTATGAGGATATGGGCTGGATTCATGTGATTCAGAGCAGAGACCAGTGGCGGGCTCTTGTGAAACTGTAATGAACCTTAGGGGTCCACAAAATTCTGGTCAACTGCTTAAGAAATTGAGTAACTACTAACTTCTTGAGCAGGAATGTGGTAAATTGGGTTGGTTACTTAGCTAGTTACTAAGCTAGGACATCTCTCGTTTGAATTCATATTACTGAACAGAGATATCCATAATTGAAAGCCCCTGCTGCTGCTGTGGACTTCCCGTCAAGCTTCGAGTGGACTTGGCTGCTTGTTGCCATGGTGATGTGGCAAGCAAAAGAGACTTCAGGTCACTCCATTTCGGTCTGTGAGATGGAACTCTGTTTGTGACGAAGAAAAGTTTCTGTGGGTTGGGGCGATTTCACACTCCCACGCCTGGGAAGCGCAGCACAGACTACATGACTTGGAGTTCACAGGGTGTTTCGTAATTCGAAGGGAATAGAGAAATGAAACACACACGAAGAAGAGAGAATGTAGACAGAGAAAGGAAATGAGGCAACATGAAGGAAGAGAAAGCAGAATAAAGAAAAAGAGTAAGGAAAGAAGACAGAATGAAGAAAGAGGGAAAATAATACAACGATGGCAGAAGGAATAAAAAGAGAATAAAACAAGAGAGAAATGAAAGAAAAGATCGAGAAGGAAAGAAACTTTAAAATTAAAAGAGATAAAGATTGGAATGGACAGAAGCACCAAGAAAGATAATAATCGCGTGTATTAGCTAGAAATTGCGCATATTAAACCCAACATTGCTCCAATATAAATCGCATTTACCGCACATCGCCCTTGTTTGTAACTGACCAATTTATTGCATGGAGCAAATCCTTCCTGAGAAGCTAATGGTCGCCCAGTTAATCAAGGAATTCGACAACCTCAATAGAGCCCAAAGGTTCATTACTTTGTATACAGGACCCCATAAACAAAACCATAAAAATCCCAACCTTCAAATTCTGAGCACCAAATAATTTTACCCGTTAATACCCACGGATCCTCTCCAACCATACGAAGGAGGCAACGCCAATCTAATAAAAGAACATCGCAAACTACGTAATGTATCAACATAATCCAGGTTATGACGTCTCATAACAAAGGAAAATCGCACTGCGTTGTGGCAGGTGCTGCCTCTGAAGGCCGTCAAGTAAACATTAGAGAGTATCGAACGATACTTATCTGATTATCTTAAAGTCGGCAAGCCTGAAAGGACGTATATAGAGCAGCAGTGGGTGTTAGAATCTGTGAAATTCGAAACGCAGGAAAATTGAAACTTGCGTATTAAAAGTCACAACTGCAGGTCGCTAATAAACAATAACTTCGATGCTAACATAGTCACAGCGTCAAGGCAACGAACCAATGGGACTGACAAGGAACTTAGTCGTCGCTAACGAACCTGATAGTATTATACTACGGGGGGAGGAAATGATAGTGGAAACCTCTTGGCATTCAACTGTCCATCAATATGGGTGCCTAGAAACGCACCTGGCCATACACATAATCCTCCAAAAACTCTAAATGAACAAGCGTGGGAAGGGTGTACATTCGTACATCAGACTTACCGCTTAATACAAACAAAAAACAAACTTCGTGGCCTGTAGTCCGCAAGCGTACTTGCGTTCGCGAAAACGTGTCATGAGTGAAGTACAGAATCACGATTCCGAAATTAAAGCCCCCGACACCTTTTTCGATATTTTAAAGCTTATTACGTTATAATTTTGTTGTTTTATTACAGAACCATCAGATAACAGAATTAAACATCTGAATCATTAAAAATATTTAAAAATAAGTTAACTTGTGTAATTCTTGAGCTAACCGGCTGGTGGCTTCTCAAAAAGGGTTCAGCTCTAAGACGTTACTTAGTTAAGTTAACTAATGCTTTACTATGGATCGTTAAGAGTAACGATTCGAGATATCAGAATACTTACAAACTTTATAAACAAATAAATTAACATTTTGTCAAAAACCGACATCTCCAGGGTCTCGCTGAAATCAGACGGGAGAGCTCTGGTTGTGGAAGATTCTGGGAGGACTTAGATTGGGAAACGGCACCGGGAGTGGTCTCTGGGTTCTTGGGCTTTCTGAAGAAGTTGTTCGAGTTCCCAAAATTCGAGTTACAGATCGTAAGCCTTAAAATTCGGATTGTAACCGGTGGGAATTTAATTTGCTCGCAAGTCTAGAAATTCCTAAGCAAGGAAATCTTTGGTCGAGGTACAATTGTAGCACACACTGTAGCACACACTGTAGCACACACTGTAACACACACTGTAGCACACACTGTAGCACACACTGTAGCACACACTGTAACACACACTGTAGTACACACTGTAACACACAGAACCATTAAGTCTGTCTTTGGACTGTACAAGACGTAAACGTATTAGAAAATTGGAATAATATAGTCAAAATCTGTACAAACAAAACCTGCGAAACCGTTTAAGGGGTAGATAAGAAAAGCTCATTCATAGATTTATATAAACGAGGCTCTATTGTGGATCAGCATGATTGAAAATCGGAATTTCCCAACAACTTTAGGTGAAAGCTGCCAATATCGAATTTCATGAAAATCTGTCCAACTGTTTAGGCCCTGTAATTAGACAAACCGACTTCCACGTGAGATATTCATTCTTGCTTTGTAGAGAAAACCATAAAGAAAATGAAGTTTATTTCACTAATCACATTATTATTATTTAATGACAGTAATAATTTGAATTCAATTATAACAATAAATCAATTCAATACTTATTTATTTACTTGAATTTATTTGCTTACAAACTTAACAGCCCAGAAGGGAATTTCAAAATTAGCACGTGGAAGAGAAAAGAAACAAAAAAGCACAAAATATATATGAAACAAGACAGTTTATATGGTAATAATAATATTAATTAATATAAATAATAATAAATAATAAAGGTAAAAACGCCCCGCAGCCCACACACTCTTTAGCGAGCATTCGAAGTTAGGCTCAGAGGCGTATGACCTAAGTTGCAGTTGAGCTAGAGATGTGTACTTTCTCGAAAGGTTCAGTAAACAATAAACTTTTCGCGAGAGATCCTAACCAATGAGTTACCAGCGCCTACCAGTATAAAACCCTGTGCTTGAGTTGGATTTTCGCTCTTTTTCAATATACACTGGGTCGCATTTGTTTGCGCAAAGAGGGTACAAGAAACAAAATATTTAAACTTCAGAAAATAAATATTGTACTGGGTCTCGTTTCTTGAGAGCATGTCCCACTTACCACAGATACCAACCCTCCAATTTCACATATGCAAACTCCAAGTTATTAAATTGGCAAGCGTGTAGGGGAAGTTTAAAAAATAAATCACAAAAATCTGAAAAACCCACAACCTTGCAGTTCAAACACTACTGCTGGGAACCATGTTAAACTTCGCATGTAGAAGCTGAAAAACTTTCCTCGCCTAAGGAAATTTTCAGATCGAGAAAAAAGGAGCATGTAACGTAAACTGAGCTAACTCAGTCTGCTCACTACCCGGAACACGAACCAAAAAGTGTGTATGTGTGTTGGTCTTTTCCTCAGAGGCACTTCTATAAACAGCGTTACATGTAAATATAGCCATTTGCTGGATCTCAACTGAATAATGTTGAAATCGTATAGCCCTTTGCCTATATGGCAGTGGTGATTGTGTGTACCTCTTGCTGCAACGCGATAGTACACAAAACTTAATAGAGTGGCGCCCCCTCAGCTTCGCAATGATTTAATTTGGATCCCCTTCTTAACTTTGTGTTTATATATACATATATTGCGATGCATCTGGTCATTAATAGGCAACGGATCGGTAAAACATTCCCACAGTTTCGCTCTCAACAATAGGATATCTGTTGCTGGGTATCGGACCAATAAACACGCGGCTATAACAATGTGCTACAAGAATGAAAGATATTTTCTATGTCGTCCGCACCGATACTATTTGTTAGGCAACAGTGTAGTAACATGCCTCTACAAAAATAGAGGTGTTGTGTTTTCTGTGCTGCGCGGTCCGTGCCGCTGGGGGGTGGTCGAACACCTTCACCGTCACCCTGCTAGTCGTAGGAGGCAACGAAAAGGAAAGTCTCAAATCTGAGACAGTAAAATACGATCGCGAATTCCTAGGGACTCGGACCCGAGAAAGACTGCGCTGGCAAGGGTCAGCAGCATATATAAAAGACAGATCCGTCCTCTTGTTCAGAGTAGCGACTAGTGTTACTGTTTATGTACTTAACTCCCTGATTGTTAGGTAGAATTCAGTTTCAATTCGGAAGGTCCTGCGACACGCCAAGTCGATGTAGATTTTCCGTGAATTTCCTCAGTCATAAAGAAAAATCCACGTTGCAATGCATACTTCACATGCAACTCTCCCAGTGGGAACATCTAAATTTCCCCCTAATGTAGCCCTCCGAACGCTAAATCAAAACTTCACTCTAACGCGGCCCTTCCAACGCTGATATCAAATTAGAATTGTAATGTCATGGCAAAGTGTATACAGTGCAAATTCTCTGTTGTTCCCTGACACTCTAGTGCAAAGATTTATGTTTTTGCAGTAGGTTTCGGTGCAGTATAACCCCCTCTTTCCTAAACTGTAAAAGCCAGTAACAGAGGCCCTGAATACGGTCATGATAACCATCGGGACTCGAAACCAAGCACTACTGCGCTGGCTGGAAAGGCAGCAGTAAATTAGAGTTCTGCTAAAAGTTTGGAAACCAACATAGGGAAGACACACAGAAGAAGACAGACTAACCCAATTAAAAGAAGACAGGGTTTTTACATTACAGCCTATTAACTGCCTGATGCGATTTGATGAGAGCGGATACCAAAATGACACAAAAATTACTAAGTAACTTTTCGTAAGGAGATTCTAAAAGTTTTCTGACGATGGTGTATAACGTTCAGGATCACAGGGTTTTTGGACTACTCCATCACGCGGTATTCTAACGAACAAAATGTTTCGGAAATTGGATACCTGCGTATCAATATGATTTTAGTCCCGGGGTTCAGTTTCCTATTCCACGGATGGATTCAGCGATAGACAAAAAAAAAGTGATTTCACAATATGAAATTCTCCAAATTAATCATACGTATTGGTGTTCATGAATTTAGTTTTTTGCATTAAATTTTCATCTCATTTTCTATCTTAGTTTCAGATCTATGCATGCTTTACCACAATTTCTATTCCATTTTTTCCTATTATCTCCCTTTAACAACGCCTGGTCTCAGGTGCTTATAGAGTTGTAGTTATGCTGATATACTGGTAGATTGTCCAGTGATTGAGGTTAGGTCTCTGTAACGAACCCAAAAGAGGAGGTGTCTGACCCCTCATCTGAGGACAAAACATATCCAGTTTCTAAAATTTCGTGTCCTTTGTGCTTTTAGAACAGTGGCGATGAACAAAATTCAAAAGCCCAGTAATTCTGAAAATTATTCGCAACTTCTAACTGGGAAAAAAAGAGGAAGCTATCCATGTTAGACCTGTATCAATGGTTCATTGCAATTGTACTTACAACTGCAGCTAGACTGTCTTGTCTCCAACGCTCTCTCCCTCTCTCACTCTTTAAAGAGTTGATATGAAATGACATTTTAACGGCAGACCATATGTGTTTAATGTGATTCTCACAACAAACAGACGGAAGATTAAAAAAAAAAAGTAGTTTCTCTTACGCAATTTCGCCATATGGACACATTCAAATAACTGTTCCTTCCGTGACGAAAGGGAGTTCCCTAATTACATCACACGTCGCCTCTTTGTTCTGATAAATACCTGCTTTGTGTGGTTAAGTAGTGATGAAAAGCAGCTCCTGCGCATGTCACAAAAAATATTCCAGTGGCGAAATATGAATTGGAAAATTTGAATCATCTGATATCCCCCCCCCACACAAACACACACACAGCGAATCCCTCACTTCCTGTGTTTCAATGTGGACATTCAATGATGTACGTACTATTGTCTGTTGCCATGGATACGTCATCACTACATTAACGGCTATGGTTTATATGAAAAACAAGCAGAAATATTTAATGGAAAACAGAAGAAACACGGAAGAACAGTATGAAAGAAAATACAGAAAGAGCAGACACATAAAGAACGAAAATAAAGAATAACATAAAGTTAAGGTAAAATTGTCCCTGTGCTTAACTAATTAAGCACTAGGACATGAAGGCGTATGGGGGAGTGGACGTATAGATCCACGTTTTCTTGACCTCAGCACTAGTTAGGGGTGAGTGGTCAGCTTCACCACCCGGCTACGTTACCTCCGGGGAAAGAGTCCCAGTAGCCACTGGATAGGAGGTTGTGTAGACCCCAGAGTCGGTATGGACGACGTGGAGAAGAGAAAATTCTTGACTCTACCGGGACTCGAACCCTCAGTCGTTCAGCCCGTAGCCAGTCGCTATACCGACTGCGCTACCCCAGTTTCTCAAAAAGAATTAACATAAGCAAAAAAAAAGAATGAACAAGATTTCCGTGTCTAAATAATGCAACCAATGTTCGCAAGAATTTTGAGGCGCAGAAATTATTTCTGAGGGGAGAGAGAGGGGGGTATAAATATAGCAGAAGACCAGGTGAAAGACAGAAGCAAGAGTAGCATTTTGTTATAAGGTTTCCATTCTTTGACTACTCCTCCGTTTTAACATTAACTATCATTTCGTACCTCTCAGGGAACACAATTCTTCTTCGTAAGAAAAATCGGCTTTTATACTGCTCAAAGACAGTTAAGACACATTCACTGTTTATTGTGGGGATCATACAAAATAGATAATATCACGTGTCACTGTGACTACGGCGCAGGTTTGGATTGGTAATTAGATTTATTAATAACTTACAGGTCATAACTACAATTAATTATTACACTACTGCTGCTTTACACAATGTATGAGCAATTACTCCACACTAATCTTTTCTGTCTATCTGCACTAGTCTTCAGGAATCTATAACAACAGGAACGGAAGGTCACGGGTTCAAGTCCCGATGGGGTCATTGGATTTTTTGTTCAGTTGACCTAATCCTTCCAGCCGCACTATGGCCCTGGTGTCGACTCAGCCTCTAACAGAAATGAGTACCAGGAATTAATTAAATAATTTTCCTGGGGAGTAAAGCGCGGCCGGCGCGTAAGGCTGACAACCCTACCGTTGTCTGTGAGCCGATTTTTTAGATAATGTGGGACCCTTGAAGTCTCACAACCCTATGGGCCTTCACGGCCTGTTACAGGGATAGCTTTACTTTTTAATTTAATCACACATTAAGTTTTCGCAGGCCGACTTTTATTTCTTCTTCATCTACAAACCTCCCGTCGCTATCTCTTTGCTTACTTTTGCGCATGCTTCTAACACTATTATTCGTAACTTGTAACTGCTTCACTTATACAGTCGAGGAACGGACATGGACCACTAGTAAACACATATCAAGTGATCGCTATCTAGCCAGCCTATTGGTACGTCGGTGGGATTTACAGAAAACACATGTCACGTGATTACTATCCATTGCTGTGACGCCCCGGCGGACACGGAAAACACAGCTCCCTCTAATGTTGCGTGGCCTAGCAACGAACTGTTTACCAAGAATCTGTCTTCGTGGAAACTTGTTTACCAACCCGTTGCATGGCAATGGGTGTACACGTAACATTAATATAGGTGGGGAAAATGAAAAACGTTTAATGTTAAGCTGGTGATTCATGTAGCAACCACTGAACTTGCGCGTACGGTTGTAGGAATTTGACACGGAGCTTGGATGTCGCTTGGGCGTGTTCCTACAGACGCACACTCGGGCCAATATCGATAAGTAGCGCACACCGGAGTCAGTGAACTCAAGAACACTATTGATTGTTGTCACGTCACGCATCATATGTGCCCTCTCGGATATAAGCCTATCTGTTCCTCTATCCGCAAATCTCAACAGAATTCTAAAATTTCATTATACAGAGCGTGCTACAATAAAAACAGGCCGAATTACAAGAATAAGATAATTAATTAATTTACAGAATAAGATAATTCCGATGTTCCGATATCATTCATATACCAACTGCATCATTAAAATGTCAATTTATTAAATAACAGCGACCTTCAATTTCTGTTTACCTCTTCCTCTCCAGAGAACACTGAAATATTAGCAACGACGACAGAAAGCAGGCTGGCGTATCGGTAAAGCTCCAGACTTGTATTCGGAAGGTGCTCGGTTAGAATTACGACAAGGAGACCAGCTATCATCTCTGATTTCTGTGATACTATGGACCGTCAACACAACAAATATTTCGAAATAAACCGATCTAGTTGTTCAAATTTGTTTTGTTTAATAAATGTTATATGTTTCGGTTCATATGTTGGATCATCTTCGGGCAGTTTCATTAAATACATCTCATGTTATTGAACTGTCGTAATATGGATCCATATCAGTGTTGGTAATTATAATCATCATAATACATGTAATTATCACTAAAATTATAAAAAAGATATTCTTTTTTTTTATTTTCTCGTCTTTACATTGTAAAATTCTGTGTTATTTGTAGCATATTGAAGGTGACGTTTATCTTCCGGGGTCCTTTGTTGTGTTTTGGTATTATTCGCGCAAAATTTTATTAGTTCTTTAGTTTTTATGTGCTTCTTCTTGACTTCTTGAATGTGACGCCGTGATTGATTTTTTTTTTTTTGCTTTAGAGTGTGTTGTTTACTTCTTATCGAGTGGGCGTTGGTTTTTGTGTTGTTCCTGTTCCTGGCTCCACACTGGGGCTTATGTTGGGATAACACAGGATGATTCCAAATTATTGTCTGGGTTTCCGTGGCCTATAGTTTTCAAATCGGAAGAAACAAAGTGAAACTGTTTATGGAATATAAACCTTTCATTTAAAAAGTTTTATTTGATATTGCTGTACTAGGCAAATTGATGTCTGGGAGAAACAAGACGCAATACCTCACAATTACGACTGTTCAAGAGAAAACAATGTGGGTACTTCGATATGTATAATATAAATACCGTCGTAAATGCTACAGTTAATTGTAGTTCTTTGTCTTTCTTCTTTCACACTACATATTTCGGCCGTAACTGGCCATCATCAGGTGTATTTAACTTACGTAGCTGTCACACTGCATGTAATTTAAAATTTAAAAACACCAACTTTCTCAATTGTCATTGCTACGTTTCAGCCGGTCCCGATATACCAGAATCCCCTTGCTGATTTTGTCAGTTATGTACTTCGACTTTTCGAACCAGAGCCCATTATCGAAATGTAACTTCACTACAGAATTCAATATGGAAAAGCTCCACCTTCAGACAAAGCTACCCGACGTGGTTAAGCAGTTTCAAGAGACTGGTACCGTTCTGCACCGAAAATGAGCAGGAAGACCGAGCACTTTGCAAGAAGATGTAGATCGAATCCAGGAAGCTTAGACATCTTACGTGATATGAAAGGTGGGCATGTTGAAGTTGTTTAGCATTATACAGCATTGATTCTATAGATAATGAAATTTTTTGAATATATTTTCATAATACATAAGCAGTTTCATTTTATTATCTCCGATTTGAAATCTATAGGCCATGGAAACCCCGACAATAATTTAGAATCACCCTGTACGGCGATTAGATCACTACTGCTTCCTTCCAAATCCTTTCCAATTCATGATTCACCAATAATCCTGTCATTCAGAGTTCTGTCGCACAATGAACCGCAAGATGAAAGCAATGGCCGCCCTCGTATGAAACCTGCTTACTCCGAAGATAATCCCTCTGTATTTTTTTATGTATAAGCCTTTATCACTGAAACGTGGTCTTTAAATAACCTAAGCACCAATGAGTCTTTTATGTATGTAATATTCAAATATGCGACCAGACCACACTAAAACCACGCTGTCTTGATTTATAAACGTTTGTTACCTCGGTATTGCGCGCAAGCTATCCTTGCAGGAGTGAAGGTAGGCAGTACTGCCACACGGCCCCCTCTCTGCGTGCAACCCGCAAAACCATCCAGCAGAGAGGCTGTGTATCTCTCAAGTATATGGAGTTTCCAAATACGCTACACAACTCTTCCAAACATATAAAAATATCACTAACTGCATAAAAAGTCCCGCTACATAAATCTCTTCCTGTGTAATCGCTTCCGGTTCACAGATAAAATCTTAAAATTCACGTTTTTTTTTCTAATTTTAAAATTATGTTTTACATCACTGGTACACAAGTTTGCATGTGACACGATGAATAACAAGTAGCGTGCAACAGGATTCTGCAATACAGTAATGTCCATATGCTTAATTAATTAAACAGTACGCTATGAAGACGTGTGAGGGGAGTGGATGTATAGATCTACCTATTCTTGACCTCAGCGTTAGTTCGAGGTGAGTGGTCAGCTTCACGCTCCGGCCGCGTTACCCCCGGTACCCTCTGCATAGGAGGCTGGGAGGGTCCCATGAATCAGATACGGCAGGACGATTAGGATAAGGTTAAGCTAAGAAGAGGACCATGACTTATCAAGATACTCCATCAACTTATTTTTATGGACACTGTGAGGAGAAACCACCAGAATCCCGATTCATCAGGCCTGGATTCGAACCGTTTATATTTCTAGAAAGAAGAACTATAACCAGAAGCTCTGCAGTCTGAATATCGCGCCGTGCAAACGAAAGGAAAAGAACAAAACACTGAAAGACAGCCACAAAGGGCGGTACCACACGCTAGATTCATGTCATGTAAAAGAAAGTTTTCTCTGTTCTTAAATAATTAAATATTATGTCATGAAGATATATGGGGCGTGCAGGTATAGCTCCACCTCTTGAACTCTGCACCAGATGGAAATAGGTCAGTTTCACGCCTCTGTCCGCTTTACTCCCGGAGATATATCCCCCAGTACCCATTTGCTAGAGGCTGGGTGGGCCCCAAAATCGGTCTGGATGCTACAGAAAAGAGAAAAAACGTTTCTCCCGGAAATGGAACCCCGGATATCCAGCGCGTAGCCCGTGACTATACCGACTGAGCTGTAGTACTTCTCGAAAGTACAGATATGTTAACTAAAGAAAAAAGGCAAATCTATCTCTGTAACAGGCCGTGGAGGTCCATAGGGTTTTGAGACGTCGAGGCTCACACATTTTCTAGACAATCGGCTCAGAGATGGCGGTGAGGCTGTCAGCTATACGCGTCGGCTGCCCTTTACACCCCCAGGAAGATTCCTCGTACTCATTTCTGTTAGAAGCTGAATCGACTTCAGGGCCATATTACGGCTGAAAGGATTACGTCAATTGAAAAATCAAATGAGCTCATGGGGAATCGAACCCGCGACCTTCCAGCTTGTAGCACAGTGCACAGATATGTTAACTGCTGGGATAAATTGTTCGGCATTCTTACGTGCCAAGTTGCCACTCGATCTAATTTCTACACGCCACTCATTCTTACTGCACGCCACTGACCTCCGTGTACGTACATGCCGCTCCCACAGAGCTTGCCATGAGGCAACGGGCACCAAGCTGGCAACGTCCATTCTCCCAATGAACTACTTCTCCCTTCGCCAATAAATTGTGACCTTATCGATGTGAAGACACCGCTGCATGTGGTGATAAAAACCAACCACAAATTGTGCTTCTGACAGAAGTCCTCTTGGTAATAACAGGAAGACTGAAGGTTGTCTGAAAGGGCCGCCTACATTGGCTGGATCTAGTAAACCATGAACGCCGGGTTCTGGACATATCTGATGAAATAAAACACAAACAATATGGAAACAGATCCCAGTTAATGGGAACAGACACTTTCTTGAAAGACTACTGAACAGAGAGTAACTGATGGGGAAAATAATAAACAAAAGAATTAGTTTAGATGAGTGGTTTCCTCAGAATATTACGAAGAGGCTTCGGGGAGAATTATGAAGTTTTCTTCTATCTTTATCTCATACACTTCTCTCTTCATTTCACGGCTGTCAGATCAGTAATGCCAACATCATGGCAGAATGAAGTACGCAGTATTGCTAGCAACTGTGAAAGGGGGGGGGGGGGNTCATTCATTTTCCTCCTCAAATAAAATTCTGTGAAATTTCTAAATACGCATCATTCGAAAATATACGTCGACCCTTCAACATCTATAAGACCGCAATACTCTAACGTTTAGATTCAAATATCCAGGGCGTGATTCCGGGCATATTCTTTCAGGTCGCCTGATATCTCTTCTTCATCAAGGTCTGTTTTGAATTTTCTTATTCTTATTTGTTTCGCTTCAGTTTCTTAATCTTATAGACAGTCAGTAGGATTTCTTGGGCGGGGGACCAGCCTGTCGCAAGGCCGCTACCTGCACAGGGCAACACAAATACAGAATAAACGTAGGCAAACATCCATGCTTCGAGTGGGATTCGAACCCACGACCCAAGTTTTTGAGCGGGCGAAGGCAGTTCATGCCTCAGACCGCGCGGCCACTGTGATCGGCAGGTGTTTTCTTAGGCAGTCCATTACGACCCGTCCCCTACATGCGTCCACCGCCTTCTGCATGTCTCCGTATCCTCTCCTGTGTTACGAGTAGCTATATCAAGCCGTTCTCCTAACGTATATCCTGCAAGAGGACTCAGAAATCGAATCAGCTGTCTCTCCAGCCTTTTCTTCTCGCTATATCAGAATCCGCATCTCAGATCAAAACATTTAGCAACCGTAAGCATTTCTATGCCGGTCACGGTGGCCGGCCGCGCGGTCTAAGGCATGAACCGTCTTCGCCCGCTCGAACGCTGGGATCGTGGGTTCGAAACCACTTGAGGCATGGATGTCTGTGAGTTTATTCTGTGTCTGTGTTGTCTTGTGTATAGGTAGCGGCCTTTCGACGGGTTGATCACTCGTCCAAGGAGCCTTACGATTAAGAAATTGAAGTCACACGCAGCTTCTCGCGGATAACCCACGTTCCAAGTGGGAACAACAGGAATTTGAATGACTGAATGAATCATTTCTACGGCATTTGGGGTTCTCTCGGCGGTGGAAATGAAAAGTTCCATCTTCTTGAATATAATGCCTTGTAGCCCGCTGAAAGGACTGAGATGTAGGCGGCTAGATAATATTAAATGAATTTTAGAGAGATAGTATGGGGTGGTATGGACTGGATTCATCTGGCTTAGGATAAGGACCAGTGGAAGGCTCTTATGAATAAGGTAATCAACCTTCAAGTTTCACAAAATATTAGGAAATTATTGAGTAGCTGAGCTACGGGCGGCTTCTCAACAACGGCTCAGCTCCATGGAGTTAGTTCAGCTAGTAATTCCGCTGAAAGTCAACCAACGTTTAAGACTTCCAGCGGACTACAAGGCACCCAAGAGGTACAGCTCTTGAAACATTTTATTTGCTGTTACATTTAACCACTTAAATCACAGTGGTTACTATATGTATCACCTACTTATCATTAACAAACTCTGCATTAACAAATGCTTATAAATATTTCTATCTTATGGGATATAACACGTTGTAGGCAGATGAAATTTGATCTATGCTTCGTAGGAACATGTCGCCTCTACCTTCAGGGTCGAAGAATAAGCCAGGAATGAAACCAGTGTGGTTTCTTTTTCGGCTTATTATTCGACCCTGAAGATAGAGGCTACATTTTCTTCCGAAACATCGATCGACTTTCAACGGACGACACGGCTTTATATTCCAGAAGATAGGACTTTTCATAATCACCACTGTGAGAACCTCAAATCCTGCATTAACGCGTTAGTTTTTGTAACAGATGAATTTTGTTCACTGCGAGGTGGCAACTGATACAAAATAACAAACAAAATATAACAGTTATAATACACAAAACTATAATTTTGCCTGTGGTTCTGTATGGGTGTGAAACTTAGAGCATCAACTGAGGGTGTTTGAGAATATTTGGACCGAAGAGAGATGAAGTGGCAGGAGGCTGGAGAAAACTGCATAATGAGGAGCTTCATAACTTGTACTCTTTTCCAAGTATAATTAAAATGACCAAGTCAAGGAGGATGAGATGGGTAGGAGAGCTTGGCAGGAGGAGAAAAGGTATGTATACAAGATATTGGTGGGAAGGCCAGAAGGAAAGAGACCACTAGGAATACCAAAACGTAGGTGGGTTATAATATTAAAGTGGATCTTAGAGAGACAGAATGGGGTGATGTGGACTGGATCGATCTGGCTCAGGATAATGACTAGTGGAGGGCTCTTGTGAGCACGGGAATGAACCTCAGTGTTCCATAAAATTCTGAGAAATTCTTGACTAGCTGCACAATCGGCTGCTTCTCAAGAAGGGCTCAGCTCCACGAGTGAGTGCTAGGGAGAGGGGAAAGTGTGACTGGGGCCCTGGGCGGACCAATAGCGGTGGTTTGGAAAAGCCTAAATAATATTTCGTCCTTAAATCGGTCGATTTCCAGAGGGCAGAATTACTGGGAGGTATAACAGCAGAGTAAATCAATGCGAGGCGAAGGGAAGTAAAGAAAAGCAGAAAGGAAACAGCAGCGCTTCGACAACCACTTAGAGAGACAAAGTCAAAGAGTATGTCCAGCAAGCAGCAAGCCGAGTTTTGTTCTGAAATTCAATAGGTTGAAGCACCAAGTTCCAAAAAATGTCGGTAAATTTCTATCGGGCGTCGCTACATCTCAGAAGGTAGTACCTCTTAGAAAAAACCTTTTTCCGTTGTTACTACTTTATCCTTTCCTTCTTCCTTTAATTATTAATTATGTAACAGAAACTCTACATACGTGGCAAGCCTTGGATGAACCACAGCTGTGTCTGGAAGTCGCTGCCTCAATAAATAAGCGTGCAGACGTCAGAGGGCGCCGATGTATTGCATCCGAATGATAAACTGCGTACTGTACGTGATTTCACAACTCGCTGTTCTCCCGAGAACGATCAAAGAGTGCGGACGAGTCCACTGGCTGCGATCGGAATTGCTACGTGTGGTATCTGTTACTGCAGGGCCCTAAATGCAGTGCCTCGCCCTCCCGCCCAATCCAAAATGTACCTCCAACAAATGCCCTGATAAGACTGGCCACATTTCTCCTCGTACCCAGAAGAAAGGTATAAAAGCACGGTCAGTTCGAAGTTCCCTTAGCGCCAGCCTCTAAAATTACTGCGCGCAACACTGGCTTATGTGACTGGAAAAAAAAAATTGAGCTACATTCCTCTTCTTGGATCCCACGTGTATCCAGGACGATTCTTTCAATTCACAGCAATAGCGTCACTGAAGCCATACTGAAAGAAGCGTTCCTTATATCAGTGGAAATGGAGCTGAAAGCCCTAAGCCCGTGAAAGGGCAGGAGACTGAAGGAAACTGCATAATTAGAGACGTCATGTTCTTTTTCTTCTCTCACTCAATGGCTTTACGGCCATTTTTGGACTTTCTCCGCTCTTTCAGTTCTTTAATCCTATACACACTTGGTAGGACTCCTTGGGCGGGGGATCAGCCCGTCGCAAGGCCGTTAATTACACACAGACATTTATGCCTCGAGTTGGAGTCGAAAGAACGATCCCAGTGTTTTAGCGAGAGAAGACAATTCTTGCCTTATACCGCGCGGCCATTGTGTTCGGCTGGAAATGTCATGCTCTGTGTCCAAAATATTTCTGAGCGCGCGTCATCAACAGAGTGCGAAACAGATCTTCATATCATCAAGTTACTGTATTCTAGTTTCAACATATAGTGCTGTCGCATTTTATGCGAATCTGAAGTCGTGAGAATCTCATCCAATGCGAATCCTACGAGAAAACTTGTTCTGAATTTGCAGGATCTTCAGGAAAGCATCCCTCGCACTTCGAAGACCTAGACGTTGATGGAAGAATATTATTAAAGAAATTGGGTGACATTTCTCAGTTGATTAATCTGGCTCAGGATAGAGACTAATGACGAATAAGGTAATGAGCCTTCAGGTTATAGAAAAGGCTGGGAATGTCTTGACTGGCTGAGCGACTGGCAGCTTCTCAACAAGTACTCTGTTCCGTGGAGTCGGTTAGTTGTTTTGAACTGAAGGCAGATGGGAAACGTGGAAATAAATCCTCACGCATTCTCCAATTAATTACAAGGAACTGCGGAATTCAATCCATCAAGTTAATTGATTTCGCTTTCAGATTTAGAGTAACGCACTTGGAACAATATTGTAAGCCAGTTTCATCCACCTCCCATCTTCTCAAACTAGAGGAGAGCATCTAATTACGACCTTTCAAGACGGGAACAATACGTATTTATGAACATTGCACAGACCAATAATAAACTGCGACTTCCAATTCATTTAACGAACACTGAACCTCGCGCTTAGGAACATGTTAACAAATTAACATTAACACATTTAGCGCTATATCTTAAGAAAGAAATAAAATAAATTGAACTTACGAACATTTAACTTACAAACACATTTCAAAGAAAGATAACACCTACACACGGCACAACAGGAGGAAACACGCAGAGCTCTACAAATATACACCAGTCTGCAAGACACGAAGCGCATAAAGACAATTATACTTCGGAGTCTAAGATCGGACACATGTTACGTCAGTGTACAAAAGCGTAGCAATTTCTCCAACAGTTTTAATACACCTGAGGATTGCCAATAGGCCGAAACGTGCGATAAACATGTTAAATAAAAACATACGAAAGGCTATATTCCAAAAGAAGAGAAGGAAGCCCCAGGGTGTGATGGCCAGACGATGTTGAGAACGACCTGAAGAAGATCAAGGTGAAAGGATGGACAGAGAAGATGAGGAATAAAGAGCAGTGGAGACTGTTGTAGAGGAGGCCAAGGCTCACCCAGGGCTATAGCGCCGAGTGGTAGGTGGGTAGGTAGGTAGGTAGGTAGGTAGGTAATAACAGAGGATCTATGAATATGGTCGTCGACACAACAATAAATGAAAGAGATCATTTTTCAAACGAAGACGAACAGATATTTATTTATATATGCATAGAGTTTATGTTACATGTTCTGACTTATAATATAGGTCATAATCAGGCATTAATATATAAACTGTAAATCAAGTTATTTTATATATTCAATTAGTTGTCTCTTTTATTTTTTGTTGTGTTGACGGTTATATTAATAGATTCTATACACACAACAGGATGCAACCCAGAAAGTTTATAGAAAAAGACATACAACTTGAAAGAGTTAAAGGGTTTTAAAAACTAAAATTTTCAGTTTTAAATGTTTTAGTTTGAGTTACACGTAAGACAGCAGTGAATAAGCGAATATAAACATACCAAAGAACACTCTATGTTCGTAAGTTTTGGGTCGCCTGTAATTTCAATTTTAATAGTATCCAGTAATCCCTTATTGGTTCTCGAAGTGGCTACTTTTAAAAAGATTTCTCCGCAGGCATTCCGTATAGAATACTTTTCTCCAGCATCCCAGCTAAGGACCCGGCCCGTCATAAACACTTACATTCCATTAAGCAACTAACTACCTGCCACTCACGGTAGCTGAGCGGTCTAAGGCATGAACTGTCTTCGCTTGCTTGGAAACCGGGATTGTGAGTTCGAATCCCGCATAAGGCATGGATCTTTAGTGTGTTTATTCGTTTATTCTGTGTTTGTGTTGTCCTGTGTTTAAGTAGAGGCCTTACAACGAGCTGATCACTCGTCCAAGGAGTCCTTCCATCTGTAAAATGATCATGAAACTGAAAATCAGAATCCAGGGCCCAAGGGACTGTAGAGTCAGTGAATAAAAAGAAACTAATTACGAGTACCTTAATCTACTGCGTAGAGTCCTTCTTGTGAAGATCCCTTAATCAAGAAACCCTCAGCTTGAAACCCGAGTGTTCATTACCACGTGTACAAGAGCCCACCACCAACCCCCATAAAGTAAGTAAAAAGTAAAGCTATCCCTGTAACAGGCCGTGAAGGCCCATAGGGTTGCGAGAGGTTGAGGGTCCCACATTATCTAGACAATCGGCTCACAGATGGCGGTAAGGTTGTCAGCTTTAAACGCCGGCCGCGGTTTATTCCCCAGGAAAATTATTATTTTATTAATTCCTGGTACTCATTTCTGTTAGAGGCTGAGTCGACCCCATGGCCATAGTGCGGCTGGAAGGATTAGGTCAATTGAAAAAATCCAATGACCTCATCGGGACTTGAACCCGCGACCTTCCGGCCCCTCAACCAACTACGCTACCGCGTGCCCCCACCGAACCCCATCGTGAGCCAAAGCAACCAAGTCCACTCTCTCTCACTCTGAATTTTTAAGATCCATTTTAATGTCGTCCTCGTGTGTATATCACGTCTTCAAGGCTGTTCTTATTCTTCAGGTTTACATACTAAAACTTTGCATGCACTTCTCATTTCCTCAATACACGACACCGAGCAAGCTGGTACAACAGTTACACTCCAGATTCGCATTCGGAAGGCTCTCGGCTCGAATTCTGAGCAGGAAATCAGCTACCCTGACTGAGAATCTTCGTGATTTTCCTCATCCCCTTAAGATATAGTATAAGACCTGTATAGTGCCTTGATTTGGCCACGACCGCTTCCTTCCAAATCTTTTCCGATTCATCATCTGCCATTTATCATACTACGGTATGTATAGTTTTAGATACTGACAGTGTCATAGAATGATTCACAAAATATTGTGACGTTTATACTCATTGCTAGGCAACGACTCGGTAAACACATTCCAGCGCAAGCGTACGCGTGCAACAATAGGACAATCATTGCTAGGCAACAGATCAGTAAACACGCCCCTTAATAACAGAGGCTGTTTTCCGTGGAGTCAGCGCAAAGTGGTTATAAGGAAGTGTTCGGCAGTATAGAACAGAACAGTGGTAGAGTCGGAAGTGAAAGGTTGGATTTCGAGACGCCAGCCTGCCGGGATATGAGCTTGGGAGTAGAGGAATTGAGCTGAGTCTTCGGAATTGGTCGTTGCAAGATAATGGCGAGAAAGGAATTGGGCTGTGGGAAAAAGAGTTCACGTGTGATTTGAAGTGACAGTGAGACTGTTGTAACTCCGTTGCCAGGATACGACTAGTGAAGACTGAGAATCCTAGTGCGTGTGTAACGGTGAACTGCAAAGTGTGTAAATTAACGATATTGCTGTAATTGCCTGTAGTCCCGAGTGCAGTGTATGTGTCAATAAATTCAATCATCTAATCCAAAACCCCGTCTGTAAGTCACCCTTACACGTGATAATATAAACCTATCCGTACTATGTGCCTCCCTGTGTGTCTTGATTTGATCACAGTAATAATATCAGGTGAAGAGAGAGCTTTCAAATTTCGTTATCCTCACAAAATTACCTGACCTGTATAAATCGAGAAAGTTTCTCAAACTTAAATGAACTCTGAGGAGACTTGTTAAATCTCGCACTGACCCAGATAACGACAAATGATTTATACCGAATGAATCTCACAATTCGAATCCACAGAAACGAATTTTATTTCTCTTTGATTTAAAGTCAGCGTTTCGTGAACTAGACGCTGACTTTAAAGCAAAGAGAAATAAAGTCAGCGTTTCGTGAATTAGACGCGGAGAAACTTAACATTTGTTTGCAGTGTATCTATGGCAACACATTAGCGATGCAAATGGCACTAGTGAGACATTATGACGCAATAATTACAGCTCTTATTTATGGTTTGTCGCAAATGAGTGTCATGATGACTCTAACCACGCAATGCGATACTTACTGGGACATCCGACACGTCCTAAAACGAATAGACACTACTGTTAGGTGATGTTTATACATATATCTAGTAAAGATGTGCAGTGAACATGCGCAGAAGCCATAGTTGGAACTAATGGTTTATTATCGAATGGCTAACAGATATTATAATATCGTAAACCTCATTACTATCGATCACAGTAGCCTCGCTGTCTAAGGCATGAATTGTCTTCGCTCGCTCGGACGCTGGGATCGTGGATTCGAATACCANGAAAATAAAATAAGCTAACAGAAAATACTCACAAAGTTAAGCGGAGTTGGGGAAGTAGTACATATTACCTTAAAATAAGTCACGACCAATATATATTCTATACAGTAAGAATGACGTCGTTAAATAAATCAGCTATTAACCCAATAATTTCCGAAGATTACATAATGGTGACCCCACAACTTAGCAAAAATTTCATAGTAAAATTACCCATTCAAGGTGTGACGTACCTTGACAGATATTTCAGACCAGTAGTTCCCAACCCCCAGTATTGTGACGACGTTTCAGAGGGAGCATAAAGCCATTAGAAAATGAACAATTATGTCAAATTCTGTTGAAGTAATCCTTTTTATGTAGGATTTGAAGTCCTCACAGCTGTGGTTAGGAAGAGAGGACCATTTTCTGGGATGTAATGCCGTGTAGTTCTTTAAAATTTAACGCGATTTTCAGTGAACTGTACTGATTCATTTTTACCTGCATTCATTCACCTTTTCTGTAAGAATCCTTCAAGAATTGTTAATCCAGACCTCAAAAGAATAGAGCGAATATAAATTAACATTTCCTGGAATATTTGTCACCGGATAAAGGGCACTGTGCAAATCCTCATATTAAAAAAAAAAAAAAAAAAATTTTTACTCACAGTTGGATTTGGTATTGATTACGACGTGTTCATCGTATAGAATTATGTAATTAAGAGTCCGAAACCCCGTATTAATTCGTTAAAAAAGGTGAAGTTATTCTGGTGCCTAAATATTTAAGCACTATTCCACGATGAAGTGTGGGAGAGTGGACGTTAACCTCCGCTGCTCTTAACCTCAGAACTACATGGAGATGAAAGGTCAGCGTCAAGCCCCAGTACCCCCAGGTAAACAGCTCCCGGCACCAACTGCACAGGAGACTAGGTGAGTCCCATATCCGGCGTGAACGTTGCGGAGAATATTTCTTACTCTTGCCTTAAATCGAACCCCGATTCCTCGGTTTCCCAGCCCGTAGCCTATCCTGGCTCTAAGGGGTATACGTATTTAAACAAGAAGTTCTGGGAAGAACTAATTGCCTTTTTTCCTTTCACTTGTTCACAGTCTTTTGGTTGTTGCACTGAGTTTATGTATCAGGCAGATGTTCATATTGTCTTAGCCGTGTGAGGGCAGGTCCGAAAACCCCCACAGTAGCCCTGCGAATCGTAGGAGGCGATGAAAAGGGAACCCAGTGCCTGGGGGAGTAACTATGCCACCCTGTTCCTGGGAGTATACGTAAATACGGGAACCTGGCCCTCCAGGTTGGGGGAGCCTCGAATCTGAGAGATTAAAATGTGGTCGTGAGTCCTACGGGACTCGGACCCGAGAATTCCTGCGCTGGCGAGGGCCAGTAGCAATTGTAAATGACAGAGCCCTCCTCTCGTCAGAGAGGGCGTTCCACATCAACAAACCAGCAACTATCTGTCGCTAACAACAATCCGGTATTGGGCCCCAGAAGGGGCTTGACACAAAGACAGACTGGCCGACCAAACGTCAGTCGTAATATAACTTTGACTTTGACTCTTAGTGTGAGAAGGAAGACGAAGAGGAAGTCAGCTGCTCGGCTCAGTAAAGCGCCTACAGTCTACGATCGATCCCTCCTCTCGTCGAAGAGAAGCTGTTGCCTAGCAGCGACTGCGGGGGGAGGGAGAACACACAAACACAGAGACAAGAAGGAGGTCGCATAAGCCTACTTCAGGAAAGTATTCGAAAAATGGGGACTGGGGTCACGAGAGTTTGATAAAAACCAAAATAATGGTGTCACCATCTCATATAATTTTGGCAACCCCTGTTTTTCGCAGTCATTATTGTCGTCAGAGATGCAACGTTATTCCCCACTAGACATTCTTCAGCTAAAACACAACACGTACAACGACTTTCTACTGCCTTTTTCATTATTATTTTACTAGAGGAACTACAGAATCACCGAGAGCTTTAGGAGGTATCAGATTTTCTTTCTTCGGGGAAACTCTAACAAAACTCTATGATAAAATGATAAAATTGAGATCAAAACAAAGGAGCTCAACGGCGGTCCTCCTCTTCGATCTGTATCGAGGGTCATCACTAATGAAGACACAGGATCCGACAGGAAAGATCATGACCCAGAAGCAAACAAAAAGATTCCATCAGTGCCTCTTCTTATGTGGGTGTCAGAATTTAGACTATATAGTGTCGGGTAGTATGAAGATTAGGCAATGTAGAATTAGAAATGATGCCGAAGGAAGCGGCGGTGGCGTAAATTGATGTGTTATCCTAGTATTTACCTGAAGAAGACAACTACAAGTCTCGTCTGGTCCCCGAGTCCAGACAGGAAGGCGGCAACTGTTACGTTCTACACTCGTACTCGGGGGATGTCGGTTCTAATCTCGGCCAGGACGATGGCTAGTCTAGTTGTACGAGTACATTGTGATATGTAGACCTACTGCCAGGAAATAGCTGTGCAAATAGGCGACTGTACAACAGCCGTTGCTAGGGAACAGCTCTTTGGCCATGGTGCTTCCCCGGCAACGAGAGAACAATGATGGAAGATAAGTATTCTGTGCGGTACGTGCCGGGAATATATCAGGAGGACTAGTAGTTCAGTTGGTAGAGTCGGTTGAGAGTTGCCGTTGCGAGAAGTGGAGAGCGAGAAGCTAGTAGCTGAGGCCGGGGACAGTTCAGAAACTCAGAGGAAGAGGAATGTCCGCCGTTGGAAGCCGCTACCAAGCAACGGCTAGTGAAGACTTAGAAGACTTTATGTGTTCTGTAGTTACAGTGGTCTTTAGAGCGTGTAACTCAGCGAGACTATCGTAGTTATTTGTAGTTACGAGTGTCCAATAAATCCGATTACCAATCCAAACCCCGTCTATAGTCACTCCATCACGTGGCAAATTTTCGTGGTTTTGTTCAGGCTCTCAAAACAGATTCCGGGACAGAATCTCGAATAAGTCACAACTTCTTCCTTCAGCGTCCACTCAAGTTTATCATTTATCTGTTATCCCACCATGCGACGCTACAGCGTCTCCCTACTGACAGCGTCGCATAAAAAATACAAAGAGGTAAACTGAGAATGACAACAAACCTGAGGATCTAGTCCGTTAAAAAAAAGAAATTATCGATATTTAAAGTAAGACGTAACAACAATGAATGAGTTAGGTCTGAACATAATTTCTCTGCTCCTTTCTCTCATCAGTCTGCCAGGGCTCTTGTTTAATTACGCTCTCTTATCCTTCCTTTGTTCTTCAAACAAAAGTAATATGGCTACCTAATGGAGGCTTGCGTAGTACAAGCATTGTTTACTAAGGGATCAGATCTTCATTCTATGCCAGGAACTTGATAGTAGCTTACACTTCTTGCAGCATCCCAGCAGCCTACTCAGTGTTTCTCTTTAATTCACGCGCGGAGGGGTACAAATGACAATCGCATTTGTTACAGAACCCAATATCCAGAGAAACCAAAGACATCCATCTAGTCAATTTATCACTGCAGAGCTATCTGTAAACAGAACAAAGACTCAGAAAGCCACATATTCTTCCATGTGGCTATGTTACCTCGAAAGCTGTTCATTACGAAAATCGTCAGACTTGGTATGTGTAGAAGCTAACAAAAGAGGTGCAAATGAAAAAAAAAAGCAAACGCCGTGATTTTAGTCCGGCCGAGCAACCGCCGTTTGTCGGCGAAGTTTAGTGCCAACTTTTGCGGATAGAGGGTGTAGTGTGGTCAGCCCAACGAATCCCCACAGCCGTTAATTTCGGTTTTCTAGACCGGAACCGCTATTTCCTTGAAATAACTCCTCAATTATCCTCACGAGGCTGAGTGGAGCATCTCCTTCTATTAGACAATTCTGGATAGGAAATTAGCAGACAAATGTTTACCTACAGGACTTTACTATACGTTTCGTTTAAACACATTTTAATCAACCTAACTAGTTTCATAGGTACCCCAAACTCTATCAGAATATTGTACAATACTTCCCTCATAATGAATCATAGGCTTTCTTGAAGTCTATGAACAGTTGATGTACCGTCTAATCGTACTCCCATTTTTTTTTCAATATCTGACAAATGCAAAAGATCTGATCTATAATTGATCTGTTATGTCGAAACCCACACTGATGATCCCCAATAATTTCATCTATATATGGACTTAACCTTGAAAGAAAAATATTGGAAAAACTGGACAAAATGTTATATGAAGTTGTACTATTATTACTACTACTAATAGTAATATTAGTAGTAGTAATAATAATAATAATGTGACGGAATAATCCACTGCTAGACAACGGCTTGCTAGAGAGACTGATTCTTGGAAACAAACTGGTAACGGAGCACGTTTCCATGGATACGAAAACAAAAGCTGTAAACGGGTGAAAGCCGGACGGTTACTGCGAGACTCACACGCGTTTCGTAGGAACGGATACACACAGAATAACAGAATAATACACGAACTCTTCGAAGTGGTGGTCTCTCCGCTGTTCGCCTCGAGTTATAAATGAGAGTTCGTTCGTGAATTCATTGATTGATCGATTCGTGAGTGAGTTCAGTCATTCGGCATTCGTAAGAGAGTTCAGTGTACAGCTGCGGAGCGGGCAACGGAAGCTGAAGAAGTGACCGACTCGTAAATCAGGACCAAGTCAGTCACTCAGAAGAGAAGACACTCGTGGTCCAACAAGGAGTGGAGCGAGTTTTAGGCAGCCATTGATTGTGAACTGTTATAAATGATTGTAATTGTACAAACGACGGCAATAAATCCAATCATCCAATCCATAACCCATTATTATAAGTCACGCAAACCTCTCGTGCATTACAATAATTCAATTCAGTTCAATTCATGTTTATTTACGNTAACAAGTCAATAAATTAAAACCAATTACATAAGAAAATTAAAGTTAGCCGAGGTATACACATTTGTAGTTAATGAAAACACTAATTCAATAACACCGTAAAAGGTTTGGTACATGCTTGTAAAATATGATTCAGAGAAACCGCTCCTTCTGCAAATATGTCGAGATCTTTACCCACCACGTTTGTAGCAAGGGCGCACGGAGAAGAGGGGCAGTGTCCAATAACAATAATAATAATAATTTCCCAAAATGATTGTAATAATTCCCTCACCACTGTCCCTTTACACAGACTCATTCTTGTGTTAAATTATAAAAAGTTTGAGGACAATTTAATGTGTGGCTTATCCCTTAGAAGCTGAAAATCCATCAAAATAACTTAATCTTTCAACTCCTGTCTCACAGAAAACACCACGTATCCATTACAAAGACTGTTTAGGGAATGTTACGCCCTTAGGTGGGAGGGTTAGAAGAGACGGGAGTTAATTTCGTATATAGTTTCGGTAGCTGCCACCACCCTGCTGTAACTGCAGAGAATTTCATTCGGAAGCGGGGAGTGGTTAAGATTGATTACAAAGGGGTGGTAGATAAATACATTATAATTTTCACCATATACATACCGATACATGGTTGCCAAACGGTCACAACCTTACTCTAGCCCCGGGAGATCAGTAGTCTAACACTGCACTGCGCTTCCTTAGCTACAACTCACGGTTCCCCTTCGTCTGGACGGAATGAAGGCGACCGTGGAGAGAGGATCCACGGTTTGCGGCTGATCTTCTGGCCACGTGTTAACTAACTTCCGGAGGCTTATAGCGCATAGACTCACCTGTCAACTGCTCTCAAATTATTATCAATATGGCTTTTCGTATTTACCGACCCCAACGTACCGCTCACAGTCGACGCGCCGTCTAAGGCATGAATTCTCTTCGCCCGCCCGAACGCTGGGATCGTGGGTTCGAATCCAACTCAAGGCCCGTCTGCGTTTATTTTGTGTGTAGGTAGCGGCCCTGCGACGGGCTGATCCCCCGTCAAAGGAGTCGTACTGACTGTCCTAGGATTAACTAACTGAAGTGAAACAAAATGTTTCAAGGATGCCCTATGGTCCAAAGTGGGAGCAAGAGGAAAGTGAGCGAGACCCCGAGGTATTTACCGCATAATCACCGCTGAGTCAACACTCTGTACTGTCCTAGTTGCAGTTCCTGGTTACACTGTATGTCCGCATGTCCTCCTCAGAAATATTAATGTTGGCGGGCAGTGTTTGTTGACTACACTAACCTGCATTCCTAAGTTACAGCACTTCATCTCTCTACAATCTCTTCCGGGCACTTCTAAATCAAAATATGTATTTTGTACATCTAAAATTCTACCGTTATGGCCCCAGGAGCATAACAGAGAAATAATTGCTGTTTATTTTAAGTATAAAACAGATAAATACACATTGTGTGATAATTAAGTAATTTTGAATCTCAAAGCATATGGTACATGTATTAAAAGTGTTCTCTAAAAGGTTAAAAATAAAGGGGTCAGTCGAACCCTGTATCAACATGGTAACTCACGCCATGAAAGATATTGGAAATAAACTTTGATGATGTACGTCACACCTTGAGCAGGTAACGCTATGCGGGAAAGAGTCCTGCTTGTTCAACGACACCTCTGATATGGCAATTTCGGTTCCGCTGTATACTTTATAACAAAGACGTAACTACTATGTCACTATCTGATGTTCCGCTGTATACTGTAACGTATTTGATTAACGCGTTTCCAAGCAAACGGCTCAGTAAACAACCTCAACAATAAGGTGACTGTTTTATATGGAGTCCGCCCCGCGACTGTTGCTATACAACGACGAGATAAATACGCCCCTAACAGCTGTGAGCCATAAGTTCAGAGCGAATTCGAACTAGAAGTGACAGTGACAGTGGGTGACAGAATGAATTGGAACAAGGAGTACAGAAGAATACAGAAGATCGGCATGTGAGGATTTAAAGTGCGATTTGAAGATTTTATTTATGTGTAATATTTGGAGTGATTTGAAGCACTAGTTCCTTTGTTTTAATTGCATTACCAGGAGAGGACTAGTGTGTGTGTAAAAGTGAATTATAAAGTGTAAATCAGCGATACCGCTGTATTTAAATGTGATTAAGAGAACTTGTAACCAAAGTGCCCATAAATCTAATCATCCGAACTAGAACCCGTCAATTCGTCACGCGTACCACCCTACAACTGACAGTACTTTATAATAATGAAGTAACTGTCACGTCA
>NW_019726223.1:1409940-1429915 GCF_002891405.2 Cryptotermes secundus
CATGATGATGAAAAATCTGATCTCGAAACTTCCATGATTTTACTAATTTTACCCCCACCCCCCGAAATGATAAAAGTTATTTTAGTTCTGTCTGTCCGTTTTCTCTGTCTGTATGGACGTGTGCCACGCTACAGCCTGAACCTCTAGGCGGATTTTATTCATGTTAGGTATTTACGCGAACATCCGTCATGGGAAACCCGAGATTAACGGCCGTGGGGATCCGTTGCGCTGACCACGTGACACCCTCTATCAGCAAAAGTTGGCACTAACTTCGCCGATAAGCGTCGGTCGCTCGGTCGGTATAGTTCGCTTGCGGACTACAGGTCACGGAGATTGTTTTCCGTCATGGGTCGCTGTCCGGCCAGTATGAGAGAAGGCTCTTCAGATGGGTCCCAGAAACAAAATGGCGATGGCCGCGCTTTATCAGTCGCACGTGTTTCATTGTTGTTCGGTAATAAACAACAATGGTCTACCGAGCAAAAGTCGATTTCGTTTCCAAAGCAACGTAGTCAAAGTCACTCGCATAAGAGAAAGTGTGTGCAATGTCTTTGCGAATATTTACCTATTTTTATACTACTCTTCCTTTCCTTCTTCGTTCCATATTCCTCTTTTCCTTCTCCACTTTCGTGGGTTTTTTAAGACGTTATCAATATCTGAGAAGATAACATAAAAAGCTAAGTTGATTGATGAATGATGAATTAGAAAGAAAGTGGAAGGAGGCGGTCATGGCAAAATCGACATAAAGCCATTTGCTTGAAGGATCTGAAAAAAAAAAATTGATTATATACCTCAGTCAGGATAGTCTGCGCCCCGGACAAAATTCGAACCAAGCACCTACTGAACACGAGTCTCGAAAGTAACCGTTAGGCCTACTCGCCTAATTATCCTTCTGATTATTTTAATAGCTTCTCTCTCCTGCTTGGCCTTCACATACCTCGCCGTGTTGTCTTTTCAGCAGCAGTGAACCGACAGATCAAGGGACTTCGCTGACACACTGCGTTAGTTCGTCGTGTGCCCCAGTTTCCGCTGATGATGCTGCCAATCACGCGAATCTGCCTCGAGCCTCCTGTCCACCGCCAGTCACACCCAACCCAAACAACACACAAGCTTCCAAGGGATATCAATATTGGTGTCTTAGTCGGCATTTCCTTCGGTCAGGGTACGCTTTTAAATTCTTCACGAACATCCCAGAAGATAATATTCTTCATAACCACCTCTGTGAGACATCAGGTCCTAAATAACATGTGAAACATGTTCGTCGATCACAAAGAACTTATACTTTAAAAATATAATTCTACCAATTCTGTCATCATCAGGAGTTAAATTTTTGGCGAGAATACTGCTGTCTTCTACTGTTGCTTATTTTGTTATGCTTACATGCGTTTAAGTTTGTGGGTTGTGTTCTGTTGTGTGTTGTGTTGTGTGGTGGATTGTGTGTCTTGTTCTCGAATGCAATTTCATAAATTGTAAGAGGAAACGGTTGCACTGCAATTCAAATGAATAATTTTTATTAATAAATTTTATAGAACATAGTGTTGCACGTGAGACTGTAAACTAACGACACTAAGTGAAAAATGTAACAGGGTGCTACAATATAATATTATTAGCGTAATGGAGTTTATGGTACTGTTTCTACATTTTTGTTGTGGTGTGACTTAGTTGCTTGTGATGTTGTGTCTGGTCACGTTAATGAGAATGAAGCTAAATCCTATATAATTAGACTAAATCTATCATTTTTGTACTTACCGATTATGTTTTGTAGTACTACAAGTTAGTTAGGGGCATGCACTGTCTTCGCTCGCTCGGAAGCCGGGATCGTGGGTTCGAATCCCACTCAGGGCATGGATGCTTAGTTTGTGTGTGTGCGTTTTTATGTGTTTGTGTACAGCTGTGTACGAGCTGATCACCCGCCCAAGGAGTCCTACCTTAGGTGTAAGATCTAGTAAACCGAAGCGAAACGGAGAGTTTTATGGAGGTAGGTCTAGGCCCAAACGAGAGCTGTAGCGCCAATGAAAAAAAAAAGTCAGGATTACTGGGAGTTCGGATTAACACGAGCTACAATTACCGAGGTCCCACCGCACGCGATTCTGTCCTTGTGTTTCAGCACCACTGCCATTACAAACTTGTACAGTACATGCCACAGTGCCTCAGAACCCCAAACTGTTCTTTTTGTAACGTGTCACAAATTTGTATATTTCTGAACTACACTCTGAATAAATGTGGATGTTTTCAAACGATATTATACCCTATAATCTGGTCGATCATTACAAACATTTCGGAAGAACCTACTCCTTCCATCTTCAGAGTAAGTCTGCATTATACCCTCAAGATTTAAGCAGTAGGTACTTTAGAAACATTTGTAACGACTTTCTAGACTATACGGAGTCACTTCTCATGAAAAGTAATCTTCATATTCATCGCCGTGATAACCTCAAATGCAAGAGAACAAATGTACTGTTGCATGTAGACCCGTTTCTAGACAACAACCGTGAAACAAGTAACTATATAACAGCCGTTACCAAGTAGCTGCTCCGAAAACAGACACGAACGCAACAATTCCAAAGAAAGATGATACAGCAATAATGTGAAGCGGTGTTTTCTACGCGGTCCGTACCAAGATGTTATAAGTAGGATAAGTCAGGAGCTAGACTCTGTTAGTGAAGAGCTGGTTGGTGAGTCAGTCAGTGGAGTTAGTAAAGAGTTAGTTGATTAGCAACTTAGTGAGTTAGTTAGAGGACTGTTGCGGTTCAGTCGTTCTTAGCTGTTGCTGTAAAAAGTGGAAGATGAGGTAGGGGATAATTTGTGAACCCAGAGGAAGAGGAACGTCTACCGTTGAAAGACTTTACCAGGCAACGGCTGAGAATATTAGTCTGTGTGTGATAGAAATTTGTGAAGTGTAGTAATGAGTTGCATAAGTTTGCAGTAAATCCGATTACCAATCCAATCCTTGTCTATAGTCACTCCACATACATGACAATTTGCTCCTATTATCCTTGTTACTATGGCATGGTGCGTCCTCAGGCTGCAAATGAAGGAACTGACCTCCAGATACGGACAGTAACTGAGAAAACATTGAATACGCATCCGCGGAGAGTCGACAAAGGGTGGTCCTACACCTTAAGGGTTGAGAGAGGGGCAAACAATCCTTCACTGTAAGAAAGAATAGTATATGTACTATTATACCAAGCATCGGACTTGGAGAGCTCTTGTGAACAGGGCAACGAACCTTCGCTCTACCAAGTAGGTAGAGAATGCGTGACTACTGCAAAATGCACAGTCAATCGCAAACCTTCTCCTTAGGGTAATATACTACACTTGACATATCCACATCAAATGTCATCCGTACTCCCAGAATAGACACGATAGACACGATCGTTCATGACTTATACATAACTCACATCCATGCAACGTGGCAGCGCTTGACAATAGAGGGTGTCGCGTGGTCAGCGTAACGAATCCCCACTGCCGTTAATTTCGGTTTTCTAGACCGGAGTAGCTCCTTAATTATCCTTAAGAGGCTGAGTAGACCCCGTTCCAGGCCCACTATTTCTCAGAAAATCTGGTAGCGCTGGGAATCGAACCCAGGACCTCTGAACCCGTAGCCAGGAACTCTTACCACTATACCACAGAAGCGGTCATCCTGTATATATAGGCCTACAAAAGTTAACGTTTCTATTTCTAAAATCTGTAAGTCTTGTTTATACTCAGGATCTGAAAGTGTTGAAGACAGTTAACTGTTCACTGAAAAGAATTAATATAATCCGTATGCTCCGCACAGTCCTGGAGCACACTGACATTTAATGCATGGCGATACTCTTCCTTTAAGTGGAAACGTGTATATAGACTCATCCAGATCCTCGAACAGCAACTAGATGTCTCTGTTGGACGCGTGGAACAGAGTTTATGACCCCTGCATAATACCAACTTCGCATTTTATCTTTCCCGCCTATGAAACTATGTCATTCCACATTTTAGGAGCATCTGCAGTAAAGCGAGTAAAAGATGGGGGCCATAAAACATTAAAAATTAACATGAGGACTAATCTTCTTCCTTAATTTAACCGTTTCCTCCATTTCACTAAAAAAGTGATACCACTTACGTTTAGAACCAGTGTTCAAACTAGCATAACGCATGAGGAGACGAGAAGTGCATACAGAGTCTTGCTAATAAGCCCCGAGAGAAAGTTTCCAATACGAAGAACTATGTATAAATGGAAGGATAATATTAAAATGAAGCTTAAATAAATAGGAAGTGAGGGAGTGTACTTAATTCATGTGGTTCAGAGTGGGGACCAGTGGTAGGGATTTATGAGTATGGTGCTGAGTTCCGTAAAATGCTGGCAAATTTTTGATAGCTGAGAAACTAACAGCTTCTCAAGAAGGACCATGCTCGAACGATTCGGAGGCAATTGTTCTCTCTACATCCAGGAGTTTTAACTTGAAGATAGCGACAGTAGTTACGAACTATACGGAGAGAGACATGCTCCCTTCATCTTCAGCGTTCCTACCTCGAAGATAGAGGCATCGGTTTCCACCGAATCATTGTCAACTATACACAGACTGCACGGCGTCATATTGCAGAAGACAGTTGATCTTGCTATCGGAGAGTGGATCAGAATATCGCAAAATTTCTATTTACATGGAATAACGCAGAAAAATACTAAAATCGTCAGTTCCCCGGGCGGAACTGCCATCCCACAAGTCGCCATTTGCATTGGCAGACTACAGACTAAACCGGACACTGTTAAAATGTTACAAACAAACTTCCTGATTTCTTCTGCAGTGTTGAATTCGAAAACAAAAGAGGAAGTAATGGCAAGCAACAAAACACTAGCGCCATGAGGGTGGAAATATCCTACGGCATAAATTGTGAAACGAAATAAATTACTTCCCCGCTTCTATTAGTATGAAGCGAACAGTGCAGAAAAAAGATCTCCGAGTCAAGTGAAAGTTTGGAATTTCACTGTCATTGTTATGTGCATCGCATGAAAACTTCCTCTTTACAAAACAATTTTAAATATTTTCAACGACTCAAAGTGTTGATGACGCGAGGCCGTGTTAGTGTGGTTCCGTGTGTATGTACCGACGTTTCGGGCGAACCTGCTACATCACGGCGTGGGAGGTGTCGGAGAATTCGGTTGCAAAATTACGTTTAAGTAATTTAAGATTATTTTACTACGTAAGTCGTTAAACACTTCCGTATTACGGACAAAAAGGCAAAGATGCATCTGTGCTTAATTAATTACGCACCACACCATGAAAAAGATCTGGGGGAATGGAGGTAGTAGATGGAGGTGAGTAGTCAGCTTCACACTACGGCCGCTTTACCCCCGGTACATATTGGAGAGTAGGATGGGTGGACCCCAGAACATGACAAGAGGCTGTGGAGTAGAGTAAAATCTCTTGCCTCTGCCGGGAATGAAACCCGGCCATCCAACTCCTAGCACAGCCACTGTACTCACTGAGCTATTCCTTGTATTCAGGGTAAGAGAACACAACCTTGTAATATAATTAATTCCGGTATTAAAAGTTGGCATATTTATTTTATTTTTAATTTTCATTCTTCTTTTTAAAAGATCCTGCATTGGTTAGGTTCCTGGTTTGCCCCCCCCCCTTTGTTCTGCGGGCCCCCATAAGCTGCCTCAATCCTGAGACTAAAAAATGACCCTCAAATGTTTTAAAACTGATTTTGTTTTTCAACTTTACTAACCGACTGCATATGTTTGAAATTTGTTCCTTAGAAACAAGTGCCCAAGCAGTATACTGTCACTGAAAATGGAATTGGGACTCCAGCCGTGGCCCGCCCTGGCTTTTCGATTCATATAACTGAAAACAACAGACCACCGTCTGCTGTAGACGCGGATTACAACCACTCCGCTGTGCCTAAAAGTTTATTGTTTTTACGGCACACAGTGCTGCCATCTACACGGCCCGAAACTTGAACTCGCCCTGCATAAGGGGTGGGAGGTGCTAGATAACACAACTACAGATATTGATCACCTGTTCTACGTTTATTTCGAGCCACGATGTCAGTTTCAGCTTGTTTTACTCCAAGGAATATTTCGTAAGTTTAACACAACTGACACATGGCTTGTGTGGTTGTGTGGAGATGCTTTATATAACCTTACACTTGACCTTGTTTATGTTTTGATATAGGTTTTCTTGTCTCAACCATTCGTCTACATGCGATGCCTCTCGGAGCAAAAATCCATGTTTAGGTGACCTTCTTTGCCTCAATAATTAGATAATGTTATGATGAGTCAGTGATAATGGAAGCACAGGAGCTCTCCGAAATGTCATATTTCTGCTCCAAGTAGATGCGGACGCCTATGTTGATTTTACCGCTTTTATTCACAGTAGAAACGTCAAGTTTCAAGTATCATTCTTCAACTGTTTTCAGTTTTAAGTCACTATCTTAATTTCTCTTCCTCAATTAATTTCTTTCTGGGTTTCAATCTACATTTTCCTACACTTTGTCTCTATCTGTACTGCTCTTTTATCTCCCTCATATTTTCCACTGTCACGTTTTTTCTTTCGTTTTTTCACTTCTTTATCGCTCTCCTTCGTGTTATCTATTTCCTGTAATTCATTCCTGTTTTTCTAAATATTTACTTCCTCCTTCCTCTTGTCTCTGCTACTCTTACTATATCTCTCTTTCAATCTTCTTTCGCGCATTTTGATGAAATTTTACTACAAATTTATTTTAAAGAGCTGATATTGTAGAGGATGTTAAAAGGAGAAGTCTTTTGTGATTGGGTCATGTGATCAGAATAGATCAAACAAAAATGCATACGAAAATTTTTCATAGTAGGTTAGAAGACAGAAAAAGTAGAAATCCCCAAACTGAGGAAGTTTGGAAGATGCAGAGAATGGTTTACGATAGCTGAAAGTGAAGAGATAGAATCAATTGGTAAATAATGTAGATGAATTGTCATCTGTCTTAGGCGAAGTCAAGGTTCTTAGGGAACTGCAAAGTCTATGAAAAAGCTTAGGCTGTTAGTCTCCAACTTCCCACATCAGCGGCCTGGGCTCTATCCCAGATCATAAAAGATTTATTGTGGGAAAATTGCATTCGGTCACGTTTTCTCTAAGCATTTCGGTTTCCACTGAAGATTCTCAATCCATCATCCGTGGCCGATAGAAGAGCTCTCATTAGTGGTATACATACCAAATGGACTCAGCTTCAACCCACACCACACCACGAATAAAGATCGCATAAATGTCCTTCCATATATTTATCCTTGGTTTACTTAATGATGCAGTCGATAGCTCAGATTCTACAGTGTCGAATGATGAATTAGTAAGGATGTGGAAGGACGGGGTTTCGGTTTAATGAGGGGTACTATCTCGGAATTTGTCTGAATCAACTGAAGAAACACAAGATCCTCATATAAGGTTTGAGGTTTTCACGGCGGTGACTATGAAGAATGTCATCTGGGATGTGGCGCCGTGTAGATCTTGTGTGAACCGATGTTTCGGAGGAACGTATGGCCTCCATCTTCAGGGTAGAAAAATCCGCGAGCAACTGCAGCCACCTGCTCAAGCTGGTTCTTCGCTGGCGGATTTTTCTACCTTGAAGATGGGGGCGATGCGTTCCTCCGAAATGTTGGTTCACACAATATCTACACGGAGCCATACCCCAGAAGACGGCATTCTTCACGAAATCTTCAGTCTCTTGGCCGGGATTTTAACCGGGATCTCCCAAATATGAGCCGGGGCCGGTAACCATGAGACAGAGGTGCTGGGTATTATATATGTTGAATAACTTGAAAGAATATGGTGACAAAGCCATCGTTCACCATCGCACCACGGACTCTTCAGTTCGGAGTAGCGGAAACGCTATAGTTTGTTCGGATCCTGGCAAGATTCCCGTTCTTTGTGACCTCATCCCATCTTGATAGTTCCCAATGACAGAACGTGATAGCTTTCCAAATCTTTACCTATACACAATTTTCAAACTTGTAACCCATATTTATGCACTGTGAAGTTGACAGTAAGTCGTTAAAGAACGTAAAATTAATCGTTTCACCGTTTTCCATTATGAGTAGCCCTAAGCACAGATAGACAAACGCAGAAAATATATGACTACAAAAGTATTTTACTTTCAGAGAACAGTGCTGTATGTGCCTAATGCAAAACAATATGAATAAACTGATAGATTGTACCCTAAATTCACTATTGCCCCAAACTACCCTAAAAGTAGTTCACTTTCGGAAACAAGGCTGTATCTGCCTAATACAAAACAAGATGAATAAACTGACTGATTATACCCTAAATTCACTATTGCCCCAAACTACCCTAAAAGTAGTTCACTTTCGGAAACAAGGCTGTATCTGCCTAATACAAAACAAGATGAATAAACTGATTGATTATACCCTAAATTCACTATTGCCCCAAACTACCCTAAAAGTAGTTCACTTTCGGAAACAAGGCTGTATCTGCCTAATACAAAACAAGATGAATAAACTGATTGATTATACCCTAAATTCACTATTGCCCCAAACTACCCTAAAAGTAGTTCACTTTCGGAAACAAGGCTGTATCTGCCTAATACAAAACAAGATGAATAAACTGACTGATTATACCCTAAATCCACTATTGTCCCAAACTACCCTAAAAGTATTTTGCTTTCGGAAAGAAGGCTGTATATGCCTAATACAAAACAAGATGAATAAACTGATAAACTGTACCCTAAATTCACTATAGCACCACACTACCCTAACACTGCTACTTACATTCCGCATCACAGGTGTCGCGCGAGCACATCGAGACATCGGGATAGAAATAAATCGCTTCCAAGAAGAGCAGGAGGTTTGTAATTGCTCCATGGCCTTCTTTCCTCCAATATTTCACGCCTTCTCTTTTGCAGTCGGCTACCGGAGCGGAAAATAGCTGCGGACTTGCATACAGAGAAACATGTATCACTGAACACACCTGGACTACAACCAGAAGGAAGAAAGAGAGAGAGAAAACGGGGCGGCAAAGAAATGAATGAACAGCGAGATATAGAAGCGAGGGAATGAATGAAGAATGGAAGGAAAGGAGGGAGGAGGGATGAAAAGTAAAGTGCTCTCTCTTTCACACACACACAAAATAAGGGAGCTAAGAATACTGGCCATCACTTTGATACTTTCTCGTTGGAGTTCTTGATACAATAAAATCTCTCTGAAATGTTTTCTCTTTTGGGATGTGAGACCATGTGGTACGGTAGCTCGCTGACATTTCGGCGGAATGTACTGCCTGCATCTTCAGGGTCTAAAAGTAAACCACGGAAGCTGAGCGAGCCGCAGGGAGAAAACTCAGTTATATATCTCTAAATGGGCCCAGACAGAATCAACAGGAACAAGAAGAGTAACATCTAAGGAAGGTCAGTAAACTTCTACCAGACTATATGGCGTCACATATATAAAGTTGGTGCTCTTCATAGTGAAAACCTCAAACCCAACAGACGTTATTCTGCCTGCAGGTTTCCACGGAAACGGATATTTGCTTCTGTTCAAACGCCTGGTTTCCTTTCTAATGTCAAGAGACGGTCTCGTCAAACTTCAAAATGAATAAATCATTATTAACGCCGTCAAGTGTGATTGATAAATACATGTTTAAAAAAATTATCAATCACACTGGACGGCGTTAATAATCTTTTATACTATTATTAGTGTGACGGACCAGAATGAGCCAAGTCACATTTTTCAAAATTAATTCCTGAAGGACCAAATAATTCTACGCGAGATATCTCGTAAACTGTTAATATTAACCGTGTATCCGATATAGCTCAGTCAATACAGCGATTACGTTACTGGCAAGATGACTCAAGAATCGGGTTCTATTGATGACCAAAAGCTTTGTCTATCTCATAGCGTCCAGATCGACTATCCAAGGCGTACCTATAGCTCACTGCTAGGGGAGAGAGCGTCCAGGGAATTAACGTGACCTGCAACTAACACTGAGAGTAAGAAATGTGTGGAGTTATACCTCCACTACCTCTTATGTCGTCATGATGCGGTGCTTAGCTGAACACTCGAGCCTGACTTCATATTATTATCATACAGAATCGTGATTATAATAAAGTTTCATGTTACAATGTCTTTAAGGAGGATGAGTTGGGCAGGGCATGTAGCACGAATGGGGCAGACGAGGAATGCGTATAGGATATTGCTGGGAAAGCCAGAAGGAAAGATACCAAGACGTAGATGGGTGGACAATATTAAAATGGATCTAAGAGAGATAGGATGGGATGGGATGGATTGGATTGATCTGGCGCAGGATAGGGAGCAGTGGAGGGCTCTTGTGAACACGGTAATGAACCTTCGGGTTCCATAAAATGCTGGTAAATTCTTGAGTATCTGCAGAATTGGCGGCTCCTCCAGAAGGGCTCAGCTCCATGAGTAAGTAAGTTACAATGTCTATTAATTTGTCATCACACATAAAATCTCTGAGATTAATGAAACGTGGACCATGAAGAAGTATGGAGTGGATGTATAGCTCCACGAACTCGTACGATCGTCACTTGGAGATGAGTGGTCAGCTTCACGGCCCGGTAAAAGAGCCTGCAATACCCACTGCATAGGTGAATGGATGGGCGTCAGAGCCCGTCTGGACGCTGTGGAGAAGAATCTCTTGTCTCTACAGAAAACCGAACACCGATTTTTCGGCCGCGCAGTCTGTATCTTAGTTAATACAGTGGCTGAGCTACGGTAACGAACTACTACGTATATCGCTCTGTCCCCATGTCACTATTTTCCCTTTTTCAAATACAAAGTAAGAGGGACATCAAAGAAAAACTTCACCGACGGTTCAGGCACACAGGATCGTCGTAAAAGAGAAAGAATCAGCGACATTACAACCCAGTTCTTGCTAAATACTGCGTAAGTTCGCCATGCAGATTCTCTACGTGAGATATGGATTCCCTGTACTTAAAAATTCTCAAATAAAATCACAGATGTTCCTGCTGACATTTGAAACTACGCTGGAACAGAGACTATAATTTACCGAAACACATAAAGCCAGTATACACATTTTGTCGGGGCATGCGGTAGCGTAGTTAGTTGAGGCACTATGTTACAAGCCGGAAGATCGCGGGTTCAATTCCCGATAAGGTCATTGTTTTTTAATCGATCTAATTTTTCCAGCCGCACTATGTCCCTGGGTTTGGCACAGCCTCTAACAGAAATGAGTACCATGAATCTTCCTGGAGGTAATGGGCGGCCGGCCGTGGCGTAAAGCTGGCCTCACCGCCATCCGTGAACCGACTGTCTAGTAAAAGTGTGAGCCTCGAAGTCTCAAAACCCCATGGGCCTTCACGGCCTGTTACATGAATAACTTTAGCTTTCTAACTTTTATAAACATTCAATACTGGATTGAAATCCGTGGTTCACTTTAGAGAAAACTTTACTTTATAATGTCGAGACTTATTCAGCTCTTCTTTTAAGAGAACCAGTTGAACAAGAGACAATTGTGTTCCGTTTATATCATTCCCGCTTAAAACGCAAAATACATAATAATGATCTAGAATAATAAAATCTCACAAAAGAACCAGATTAAGGGGAGTCTTCATTGTTGGATCTTATTTTATAGGTCTTACAAAGAAAATGTTTGAATTCTATTGAAGACTTCTAAATTCCAGCTTTTCCATTGTGAAGCCTCTTCACCAGTACGAGAACATAATCATGGGGAAAGTACCGCTTTAAACTTAACTACAAAGGAGAGTCAATCCCGTAAACCAATTACGCAGTACCTTTGATTGTACACAATATGTGTACAGATTAGGGTCTACCCTTTAACTCGCTCATGGCGCAGAGACTGAAGCCAACGATTCGACATAAGACGACTCCATTCAGCCAATTTATTTCAGCTCACGCCATGATAACCTACTCTATCATATTATCCTTCATTCAAAACACAGATATCTCACCTTTCAGAATTTCCAACTAGAATTTTCTTTGCATCTCTCGTGCCACCATGAGTAAGAGGTAAAGCTATCCCTGTAACAGGCCGTGGGGCCCATAAGGTTGTGAGACGTAGAGGTTCCCATATTTTCTACACAATTGGCTCACAGATGGCGGTGAGGTTGTCAGCCTTACGCGCCGTCCGCCCTCTACCTCCAGGAATATTCCTGGTACTCATTTCTGTTAGAGGCTGAACCGACCGCAGGGCCATAGTGCGGCTGGAAGGATTAGGTCAATTGAAAAAATCCAATAACCTTTTCGGGAATCAAACCCGCGACCTTCAAGCTTGTAGCATGGTGCTTCAACCAACTTGTTAGTGTGTCACCATTAACACTGCATATTTTGTTCATCTCAGCGTCCTTGATCTGACAATCCGAAGAACTGATGCTGAACAGTACAATTATGAATCTCCTCGTTGTGTGATTTTCTCCGCACTCTGTTGAATCCTATCTCTTAGATTCACACACTGTCCTAGGGAGCATGGCATAGGATATACATCATTGAGATTTATAGTTTTCATATGAGAAAGACTGTCGATATGACATGCAGTGATATAACTAAGGCTGTTTGATGCTGAATTCTCACAGCGGAGCATAGGGTTCACCCTCAGGTGATTTTATATTGTCACGTGACAGAGTGACTACAGACAGGGTTTGGATTGGTAATTGCATTTATTGAACTCTTACAGGTGCAAGGCTACAACTAATTATAACCGATTCACTAATTCACACACTTTACAGTTCACTAGAGTACACGCTTAAGTCTTCTCAGTCTGCTGAGTCTTCATCAGTTTTTGGGTAACGGTTTCCAACGGCGGACGTTTCCCTTCCGCTGGTTTCCCGAACTGTCCCAGACCTCAGCTACAGCAACTCTCGACTAACTGACTGACTCACTGTTAGAGTCAGATTTTCTTTACGACTGGCGGTTTGCCACCGATCAGTTCGTCTTGGCGCCAAGCCCCTTGAGATTCACGCTCAGAGATTTTTTCAACTGAACCCTTGTGGCCATAGTCCTTATGTAACATCCTCTCTGACGAGAGGATTGGTTTGTATCTAATGAATATGCTTCGCCCTTGTCAAATGTTCGTATCGCACGTATAGTATGTTATTGAAACTTCTGTCTTTTTCTGTCTTTGCAGAGCAGATCATGCCTACCTTACGTATCTTATGCTACAACGTCAGTTTAGTCACTTGAACTTTCGTAAGCTTGATCACCGCCAAGTTTAAGCCTCTTATATTTTCTATGTCTGGTTTCACCTTGTTCTGTACCGCGAACATGTTCATTCTCGTGATTTTGTATGACTTATGCTTGTTGTTTGCACAATTTTGTATAATCGTACACATATGTAACGGTGAAAGCCGTGTGCAAATCGCGGATCGGTGTTCATCTTGGAGCATTTCCAATGTTGCGGAAAACCCTTGTTTTGCACGCGCTGCAATTTTAAGGGGGTGGGTGTCTGCCGCTAATTCCCAGGCGAGGCAAGCTTAAGTCAACACTGGTCTAAGTTGATGTCGACGTTTAATGCCATCTCCCACAAATAACATGAACAAATAGTCAATTGTAAACCGTCACCTTTATATAGCATACTGCACTTCACACATCCATATCGAAATATTATGAATACTCGTACAAATGTGGAGGTATTTACCAGTAACAAGAAATATAGGTTATAATTATTTTTTACTGATTTTTATAACTGGAACCGGGATAGCTCAGTCAGTATATCGATGGGCTACAGGCTGGATAGTAGGGTGTCAATTCCCAGCAAAATAAAGAGACTTTTCTTTTCTCCATAGCGTCCAGACTGGTTCTGGCGCTTAAAGCGGACGGGGCCTGAAGTTGATTACTAACCTCCATCTAGCATCGAGGTATCTTCACGGCACAGTGCTCAATTAATTAAGCACAAAGAAAACTTCACTTTTCTCACAGAAATGACACGACACATTGAAACAAAATATTGCTCGCTCGTGACGTACCGATAATACATATAAGTTACATTTATAGAACAAGGTAACGATCGACAGTTTGTTGCTACGGCAACCTCCAATTTCGAAATGACAGTGACAGATCTCATGAGTCATATGCATTGGTACACTGAATCTTGTAGCATGGAGTAATCAGCCGAAGTCGGGGTGATTACAAAGCTATCGATCTGGGCAGTAAGCATGGCACGAAACCAGAATACTAAGTAATGTATTATATGGTCCGTGTTTAACAACTCAAAATCCCAATGATTACTATACGTACCACCTCCTTTAACATTATACAAATCTCTGATTTTTTCCACATAGTGTATTTATGTACATTCAGTGATTCTCTGATTAACCAGTTATTACCTGAGGAGTACCGCTTCCTACTTCCTTAGGCCGCGCCATAGCTCAAGCGGTTAGTCGCTGGCTTCCCACCGCGGCGGCCCGGGTTCGATCTCGGGGTCTGGTCAAGTGGGATTTGTGGTGGACAAAGTGGCGCTGGGGCGGGTTTCCTCCGAGTACTTCGGTTTCCCCTGCCAATCTTCATTCCACCAAATTCTCCATCATCATAATCACCCGGGCAGGCTACAATAGGCCAATCAGTGGCCGCTTTGCCGAGTGGACCCAGTTGGACTCCATCACCCACTAAACAAATTTAAAATAAATTCCTACTTGCTTTCCTTACTCTTTCAGGGCGACGATGGAGGCAGTCCGTGAACTGGAGGTAGTCTGCTCATAGTAACCCTGCAAGAACCCCAACTCTAATAACGATTGTTTCCCTAAACGACATTAACCAGGAGGTTTTTGCGCTGGCGAAGTAATGTGTATCCCGCGTGGCCGGAACTAGGTTTTAAATTTTATTTAAATGAACGTCACGTTGCAGAGAATTTAGACATCAGAGCCACTAAACCATAAATGTCTTGTATTTTTACTTTTCCACATTCCTAGCAAGAGCCGTTCCGTCATATTCCTTTTTCAATGGGATTAGTCAATTATACAGGACTCATAAGCTTAAATTTATCTGTCACACAAGTTATATGCTGTTCCCCGAACCGATGATAACAGGACTGTGAGTCAGATGCCGACATATTTCGTCCTGCAGAGGGACAGCCGTGATGTCAACAACATGACCTAGCCGGCAAAATTGCTTATAAAATTTTCAGTAACTTTCGTGGAATTCTATACTGGCATACTTAACTTTTAAATAATCTGTAGGGAATTTCCCTTTGCCGAATTTGGCTTCATTCTGCACAAATTTGATAAAATGTAGAAAAAGTTCTGGCAAAATTGAAGCAGTAATTATATTACCTATGGGCGCTCCTACTGGTAGTGGAGAGTACTATTCGTATGGCAAAACATGAAAGCCAACAAAATATTACGTCACAGTTCTATACAATGTTTATAACAGTAACGATCTCTCAGTACGGTCTAGCTTAAAATCTAGTTATAAAGCCTTGAGAACTGTAAGAGAATCCATTGTTATTATTTTTGCAGTTACGTCATCGTTAAACAGCGCCGTACATTGTTACGTCCTTAAGAACTTACTAGATTCTATTTTCAACATACGGTGGAAACCAAAATCATCATACCAGAGATTTAGTTAAACACAGGGACTTTTCTTCTGTCATGTTGCTGCCTGCTAAAGGTGTCACGTACCCTCAAACATGTTTCAGAGAGAGACAATAAACGTTTGATGGTACCATGACGAGCAAAGCTGCTTGTTGCCTGCTTCATGCTCGTTTTCTTCTAACTTCAAGATTTCATTCACCAACGACACTTTGTTGGGCCCAGGCCTCTTCTTCAGTTTCGTAATCTTCTTTACACAGTCTGTAGGACTCCTTAGACGAGCGATCAGCCCGTCGCAAGGCCGCTACCTACACACATGACAACACAAACGCAGAATAAACGCACAAACACACACTTCCATGCTTTGAGTGGGATTCGAACCCACGATCCCAGCGTTCAAGCGAGCGATGACAGTTCATGCCTTAGACGCGCGGCCACTATGATCCTACTCTCAAGATACAGGCGACATATTCCTCCGAAACGTCGATTGACTTTCAATGGAATATGCGGTGTTACCAGATTAGTATTAAGGTATGTTCTTGCACACGTGTTAACTGTCGACATTGTGTTTGTATGTTAACCCCAAAACTGCGTAATGACAGCCATAATGTCACTATTACAAAACTTATTTATACATACGGAAGGATGGCGCCGGATTTGACAACGCTTAGGCTTGCCTATTTTGTTTATTATAAAACTCAGCATCAAGAACATAGTCAAGGTAAAAGGTAAAGCCATCCCTGTAACAGGCCGTGAAGGCCCATAGGGTTGTGAGTCTTGGAGCCTCCCACATTTTCTAGGCAATCGGTTCACAGGTGACGGTGAGGTTTTCAGCCTTATGCGCCGGCTAGCCGTCCTTTACCCCCCAGGAAGATTCCCGGTACTCATTTCTGTTGGAGGCTGAGTAGACCCCAGGGCCATAGTGCGACTGGAAGGATTAGGTAAATTGAAAAAATCCACCTCATGGGGACTCGAATCTGCGACCTTCCGGGTTGTAGCATAGTGCCTCGACGAACTACGCTACCACGTGCCCCGTATTAAAATTGAGGGAGTGTACAGTCTCCCGGGATGTGACTCCTTATGCCACAGTAGAAATTAACCAATGTTTCAGAGAAATATATAGCCTCCATCATCAAGGTTGAAGAATAAGCGAAGCAAGTCACCAGAAAGACTCAAGAAACCTGCTTGCAGTCGGTGACCAGCTGCCGGATAACTTGGCGACACTTGGTTCACTGTGCGTCGCTATCACCATCCTACACTACATAGCTTCGAATTTTAGGACAGTACGTGAACGATGAGCCGATCACAGTGGCCGCACGGTCTAAGGTATAAACCGTCTTCGCCTGCTCGAGCACTGGGGTCGTGGGTTCGAATCCCACTTCAGACATGGATGTCTGTGTGCGTTTATTCTGTATTTGTGCTTTCCTGTGTGCAGGTAGCGACCTTGCGACTGGCTGATCCCCCGTCCAAGGAATCCTATCGACTGTGTAAAAGTTCAAGAAATTCAAAAAGCGGCCAAGGACCAACAAAGGGCTGTAGAGCCATGGATAAATAAATAGGTAGGTAAGTAGGTAGGTAGGTAGATGGGTGGAAGACGAATTGTGAAGGATTATAGAGGAACCACCTGTGGCCCAATCGACATTCTATCCAGGAGTTTGCTTGTAGGGGCTGAGGAAAACCACGAAAACCCTCGTCAGGATAATTGCTGTCCAGGCAGATACTCGAACTGAGCACCTCACGAATAGAAGTGTTGAGCTTTATCCGTGAACCCATGTTTTCGGTACAAGACATCACACACTAAAGATTGTCAACGCATTGAGAACCCGAAAGACAGAAGGGAACAACGCTCTGAAATACGGGCCAACGTTAAGTTTACCACTGGTTTAATGAATTTTATTTCAGAACATTTCCAAACTGCGGTGAGGTTATCGGTATTCATCTGTCGAACGAAACAATCGCGCAGCACGCTTCATTTGTTCGCAATAATACACAGAGGCTTACCACACAAACCACCAGAACTTCCCGTCCACATTTCAAAACAAATACAAATCACTGGCGATAACAGTTGCATTTAATTTGTACATTGCATTACAATACACTCTATGTTTCCAATCCGACATATCTGATCCAAATCCAACCAATTAAAACCAATTGTTTTTAAGTTATACGTGTCACTTCGTATGTCTGCTTCACATCAAACGTAATGGGGCTGTCAGAATAAGCGAATTCACACAGAGATAAATAAGAGTAACAGTGACCTAGTTTCCAACTGACAGTTTCTATATAGTTCAGTATCTGGGCCATGCTAGAGCTCAGGGAAAATACCGCTAACGTTCTGGACTTGTATTAAGCAAATGCTTGGTTCGTATCTCGACAGTATACAGACTATCCAGACTGAGGCTCCTCGTGGTTTTCACACTCTCTAGACATCCAAAAGACAATATTTAGCCAAAAATAATTTTACTGTATTTCGTAATTCGAGAAATATGTCACGTGTTTGTGGGTGACTTATAGACGGGGTTTGGATTGAATGATTGGATTTATTGACACTTTATTTACACAACTCGGGACTTCAGGTAATTACAGCGCTAATGATCTGCACACGTTACACTTCACCGTTACACACGCGCTAGTGTTCTCAGTCTTCAATAGTCGTATCCTGGCAACGGATTTATAAGAATCTCACTGTAACTTCACATCACATATGAAGTCTTCTATCCACGGCCTAAGTCCTTTCTTGTCATTATTCTGCAACTGCCAACTCAATTAAATTCCTCTGCATCCAAGCTCATATTGTGACAGGCTGGGGTCTCGGAACTCCATTCGATTCAAATGAACTCTTCTTTATAACCACTTTCCATGGACCAGGCAGAAAGCATAGCCTCACTATTGCTGGAAAGCGTGTTTATAGCGCCGTTGCATAGCAACGGATTTTATTCAATTGTTGCTTACGTATTCCCTGCTGCGGAAATGTGTTTACCGACGCGTTGCATAGCAATGAACGTCTATTCTGACTTCTTTATTCCGGATTTCGGGCGTCATGTACAATATCGAAAAATGCGTCAAATAGGAATGATAAATTTTAGATACCTTTTCATGTATAGACGTATACATAAAACACACAATTCAAGTAGTGTTAGCTTTGTTAAAAATAGAAAAAATATTTATAAGAATAAGACCCAAAACATAACCTTATAATCTACTTCCATTAACATGTACAGGGGGACAGGCTTTTTGTTATGTTTTTAAATAGTTACGAATTTGGTTCCATTCCGAACAAAAATTAGTTGTGTTTATATTTTAAATATAAATACTTTAAAAACGTACAAATAAATTTCTTCGGTTTGTAGCGCTAACACGACTGACAAGAAGGAGGTAAATTTTAAGTTACCTGAGTGGCCCACTATTATACAAGTATCGAAGTGACTGTGCTGCAACGAAAGTAGCTGGAAATAAAGTAATATGAAGGATATGTACGAAATGTCCTCGAAATCTGCCAATTTATTTCGGAGGAAAAATATGCGAAGAAACACGCAATCCCAATTGCATATTCATTCAGGGACAAAAATTAATTTTACTCTTTGTTCATCTGCTGTAAAAAAAAAAAGTAAAAATTTTCTTGTGCTTAATTAGTTAAGCAATACGCCATGAAGACATATGGGGGAGTGGAGGTAATAGCTCCACCTTTCGTGCCCTCAGCACTAGATTGAGATGGGCGGTCAGTTTCACACCCTTGCCGCTTTCATTCGTTCATCAATGGCTCTACAGCCCTTTGTTGGGCCCTGAGCCCTTCTTCAGTTTCGTAATCATTTTACACAGACAGTAGGACTCCTTGGATGAGTGATCATCCATGGCAAGGCCGCTACCTACACACAGGACAACACAAACACAGAATAAACGCACACAGACATCCATGCCTTGAGTGGGATTCGAACCCACGATCCCAGAGTTCGAGAGAGCGAAGACAGTTCATGCCTTAGACAGCCCAACCACTATGATCGACCCTTTGCCGCTTTACCCCCGGGGAAAGACCCCCGGTACCCATTGTGTAGGAGGCTGGGTAGGACCCAGAGCCGGTCTGGAAGCTGTAGAGAAGAGAAAAATCTTTCATTGCACGAAATCAACCTGGACCGCCCAGCCTGTACCCGTCACTACACCGACTGAGCTATCCTTCATGCCTTAGACAGCCCAACCACTATGATCGACCCTTTGCCGCTTTACCCCCGGGGAAAGACCCCCGGTACCCATTGTATAGGAGGCTGGGTAGGACCCAGAGCTGTATATCTGCTGTAGAGAACGAAAAAGCGACGACATATGCGATTCTGAACCTTTTAGTAATTACATACATAAGAAAGAAACGCATCACGCGTAAAAAATCTCATTACCGCGACGACATCAATACTCGCCTATTTCGATGGTAACTAATGAGTACTGAAATGGATTCTGATTCAAATAAATCTGGACGTTTCGGCTTCAGCCAACATGACACTGCAGG
>NW_019726223.1:1429943-1440070 GCF_002891405.2 Cryptotermes secundus
CGCATGTAGAAACATAACACTTCATTGAACCAGTAAACTGACACTTCACGTTTGGAGTCACCGAGTTTATTTACTTTGTCCATCGTCTAATATCCTGAAAGAACACAATGCTCTGGAAACTGGATCCGTTTCTGCCCTCAGGTGAGATGATTTGGAGCAGAATTCTGGTACGAGTATGGTCCCATTCGGAAGAGCTAATGTTAACCATCACTGCACAATTCAAGTCAGCCAAACAGGATCACGTGTTTTGAACACATACAGAACGTAACTATGTACAAGTAACTATAGCGCTATTGCTAGTTCACCAACTCTGCAGGTCACTACAGCATGTACGAAGTCTTCTCAGTCTGCTGTATCTTCACCGGTTGTCGCCTGATAACGGCTTCCAAAGCACTACCTTCCTCAACTTCGGTATTCATGACCTTACTGGCTGTCACCAATCTCTCTGCAGTTCTCGAGCTGAGCTAACTAGCTTCCAACTGCCGAACTCAAGAATAACTAAACCATTCAGCAACCAACTCACTTCACTCCACCGCCTTCAGCTCCACTCCACTGACTTACTCCCAGACTGGTGGTCATCTCACACCAACCTTCTGCTCTTCTCTCTGTCATTTCAAGACTCTCGTAATTGCTGCTGCTCCTCGTTATATAACCTCGGCACAGACCGTATAGAAAACACCGCTTCCAAGTTACTCCATTGTTGCGTAATACGAATGTGCTGTGGTCATCACCTAACAACAGCCGTATTTCACAGTGTCATTACCTAGCAACGGCTGTTTTATAGTTGCTTATTTCGCGACCGTTGCCTAGCAATGGGTCTACGTGTCACAATGTGTTCTGCTAGAATAATAGATGATGAGCAAGTCCAGAAATCCAGTAACCCATTACATCATCGTTGTCAGTACCATTAGAAAACACTAACACTTCACATTATTTCGTTCATCATCTACAGTATATGATTGCATCAGCAATATGCCTGGGGATAAAGGGCGGCCGGCGCGTAAGGCTGACAATATCACCGCCATCTGTAAGCCGATTGTCTAGAAAATATGGGAGCCTCGACGGCTCACAACCCTATGGGCCTCCACGGTCTGTTACAGGAATAGTAGACAACCTTACAAAAAAAAAAAAAAAGAAGTCCCGTATGTTGAACGAGACGTCCTGTATGGTCCTTCTGGTTCCTATATTACGTATAAAACAGTAACTTTCTAATGATGACGATGGTAGAACTATCTGTGTCACTATTTGCTTACGATGTACACACAACTTTAGCGATCTCCCTTGCTCTTTAGGTCTGTGCGTTGGTAGCTCACAGCAACTGCTCCGCCCACGCCATATGCTGCCAGCAGGATCTGTGTGCTCTGCTGTAATAAAATCAATCGCAAAGTGCCTGCTGTTGTCCGCACAGGATACGTCTGAACGCCGCTTAAATTACGCATAAACACGTGTTTGCACTGGGCTCAAGAAGGGCACATATCTCATGCGGCAAACTGATATCGCGTATGTTGCATTAGAGGTTCTCAAGTCATTAACTATGGGATGTACTATTTTCTGGTATGTTACGCCGTGTAGTCCGGTAGTCTACCGACGTTTCGGAGGAACGCACTGTTTAGATTTGAAGCGTAAGCCAAACAGGCAACCAGCCAGAAGCAGACGGCAAACAGAGCTCTACTTCGTCCATCGTCTGATGGAGCAGGTGTCTCCCACCCCTCACATGAGGACGGAAGCAGATCCAGTTTTCGAAACGTCGTGTTCTTTTGTGTTTTTTCAGAATACCTGACGATGGGAAAAGTCCAAAAACCCAGTAATCGTGTTAGATACCTTCGTCAGAACCCTTCAGAACTCTGCTTGGTCGGTTCTTGCTACTTTTTAGCTTGGCTCATGCTTCAACCCTGAAGACGGAGGCAGTACGTTCCTCTGAAACGATAGTGAACTTTGCCGAAATACTTATCTCCTTTATCCGATCATTTTTAAATGTTTCATCCGAGGAGAATCAAGGAAAACTGTGAGGATAGACGGTCTCGGGCTGAGATTCGAACCGGGTCCCATCTGAATAAGAGTGAGACGCTTTACCGCTGAGCTACCACGCCGACCCGATGAAGAGTCTCCTACTTACTTAAGCTGTTACTCTTATATCTTACGGTGTTGAGGTTATTTTTTTCATTTTGATCATTTTTCGGGGGCAGGACACCTTGGACGAGTGATTAGCTCGTCGCAAGGCCTATACCTAAACACAGGACAACACAGACACGGAATAAACACACACACATACCAAACATCCATGCCTTGTGCGGGATTCGAACTCACGATCCCGGCTTCCGAGCGAACGAAGACAGTTCATTCCTTAGACCGCTCGGCTACCGTGACCGGCAATGAAAAGTCACAACGTAGGAACAAGAATAACAATGACATTCGGCAGCTGGACAAAACAAACTAGTTGAGAGCCCTGGTGATTGATCCGTATTAAGGACTTCGTCCCCTTGCCGCCATCAAATCGACCGCTGTCACATGGTGCCGCTCAATAATTTTGAATTTTTAAACAAGGCACAGAAACACCCCAAGTTCAGCGAACCCACTGGCCGAGCGCGAACATCAGAAGTCCAAGAAAACATACGGGATCTGAGATGGTAACAGAGATGGGCGAGCAAGGGGAAGACGGGGAAAATTGGCTCAAGTGCTGTCGGCTTCGCATGTATTCGAAAGGGGACCAGTTCGGTAGGAACGTCGATTATCCCTGATTGATAATTTTCGTGATTTTCTCAGATACCTTAAATTAGGCCAGGGCAGTTCCCGTCTACATCCTTTTCAATACATTATTCACCACCATCCGGACGTGTGACACCCTACAGTCTGAGTTCGCTTAGTGGGGGGTGGAATCCAACTGGGTCCACTCGGCACGGCGCCCACTGATTGGCCTATTGTAGCCTGCCCTGGGTGATTATGATGATGGAGAATTTGGTGGAATGAAGATTAGCAGGGGAAACCGAAGTACTCGGAGAAAACCTGCCCCAGCGCTACTTTGTCCACCACAAATCCCACTTGACCAGACCCGGGATCGAACCCGGGTCGCCGCGGTGGGAAGCCAGCGACTAACCGCTTGAGCTATGGCGCGGCCATTACTGACAGTGTCTACTTCTAATTTGTTGTTTATTTAACGACGCTGTCAATAGCTCAGACTATAAGGATGATTGAATAATAATAATAAAGACTTGCAGAGGATATGGGATCCCGTTTAATGGACCTTCCCACTGGCATATTTTAAAGCAAAGTTGAAAAGCAGTGGCGATAAAGCATCTCTTTGTTTTACATCAACGTGTGTTCTTTCGGTTTTAAAACTGTATGTTTAACGGAAAGTAGCTAAATGAATCATTTTTCCAGCCAATATTTTTGGCCCCGAAATTTGTACTGTATATCGTTCTCTCAGAAGATTTTCATACTTTGAAGAATGGCATCCTCTGGGATGTGGCGCCATGTAGATTTTGAGTGAACCGACGTTCCTCTGGGATGTGACACCGTGTAGATTTTGTGTGAACCGACGTTCCTCTGGGATGTGGCGTCGTGTAGATTTTGAGCGACCCGACGTTTCGGAGGAACATCGGTTCACACAAGATCTACACGGCGCCACATCCCAGAAGACGGTATCCTTCAGTCACCGCACTGAAAACCTCATCAAATCTTACATTTTCATACTAAATTACGTGGCGGAGGAACTCTGATTGCTGTTCCTGAAACAGTTCAAATATTCTTAAGAATGTGTATGGGTAGAAATTACTGTACCTGATGGCCGTAACTTTATGATTGGCAATCATTATTTCACCCTTGATATCAAGGTTAATTTAATCAAAATTATTTCATTTGTTTAGTAAATAGATTATGTACTTTAAATCAGTGGTTCTCAACCTTTGTCAAATAGCGACCCGGTAAATTCTTATTTCTATAAGACTATGGCCCGGTACTTGGCCGCGGCCCAGCGTTTGAGAAACACTACCTTAAATTGTTGTATTCTTGTGCTTTGTGATTTTAATGTCCTTGGTTTCGACTGGAACTGTGGTTTAACTTCACCAAACTGTCATATTTACACTAAACTGAAAGGAGATTTGATCCATTCCTTGACTTATTTCGTCGGTTTAAGTCAACATTATTATCCTGACAACGGCTGCTAATGCTCAGTACGGCCAGTTCAAACTGATCATTTCCATCCTCCTTTATCATCGATTTTACAGTGCCAGTTCTACGATTTAAACAAAATGTTAATGTTTTTACAAGAGATTTTCTGCTGGGGATTATACAGTGCTTTATGACACCCTGTCTACTATGACTGGACTTCACTCTACAACGAAACGTCTGTTGATGCTGCCGTTGACAGATTAAATGTTGCTGTAACCCAAGCCACAGATGCAGCGCTTCCTTCTGGATACATGAAACGCATAAATATCCTGCCTGGTTTTCTGGAAAATTAAAAGCATGCAATACAAAGAAAAATTATTTATAGATGTTACAAGAAATAAAAGGCTGACTGCTTGTAAGAGAAATTTTCTTTTTACCGTAAATTAATTGAAACGACCATCAAGACTGACAGATTTCGTTGGCTCAAATCCGTCGATGAAAATCTAAAATCTCACCCTAAAATATTTTAAAATTACTTATCTCAATTTAGGAAAACATACACTGGCTTCATACACCTTGAAATCGATAGTAATTTAATACATTTTTAATCAATCGGTCTGTAGCAGTTCTTGCCCTGGAACCTTTCCTTTTATTACTCAATCTGCGGAAGTTCCATCCTCAGTTCCTGCTTGAGACCCGGATGTTCGTAATGACATAAACCGGTTGCGGCCAACAGCATCAGTCGGACTATGCTATATCTACTTTTGTTATAAAGGGCTGCTCTGAAATTTTTCTACCAGTTCTCAAGATTGTTTTTAATCTTACCTATCTCAGAATTGGCCGCGCCATAGCTCAAGCGGTTAGTCGCTGGCTTCCCACTGCGGCGGCCCGGGTTGGATCCCGGGTCTGTTCAAGTGGGATTTATGGTGGACAAAGTGGGGCTGGGGCAGGTTTTCTCCGAGTACTTCGGTTTCCCTTGCCAATCTTCATTCCACCAATTGCTCCACAATCACCATTACCTATCATCTGGGGCTGGTACAATAGTCCAGAAGTGGCCGCAGTACAAGGGAGTTAGTCCCACCGCACTAGCAATAAAAAAATCTCAGAATACGATTCCCAACTTGTGAAAGCAAGCAGCTACTCTCCCTGTTTTCAAAAAATGAAAAAACTTCCTCTGTTGCAAAAATACAGGCCCATAGCTATTCTCAACAATTTTTCCCAATTTTTTTATTGTATCATTTGAAGGAGAAAGCTCTAGATCGCATTAAGTGGAGGAATTGTTTTGGAAGAGGCTGTGGACCTGTCGTCTGACAGATTACTGATGATGATGATGATGATGTAATTACGTTTCTCATTTTCAAAAAACTAAATTAAACCAATCCCAGCAGATTCTTATCAAGGCTAAATCCACTGTTAACAACTTGGTCACTTTCTCTGACTTTGTTACCCCTTTAATCTGTTCACAAGGTCAAACTCACTCCATCTATTTTGATTTTAGTAATGCCTTCAGCACTGTTCCACACAAACTCAGTAACTGCGGATAACCTTCCGGTTATGTAAACGGGTTTCTCAGTTATTTAACAGACAAGCATCCCGTGTACGTTATTCTCGTATATTTTCTGCGTCTTTTGTCGTGCAGTGAGGCGTACCTCAGGGGTCAGTTGTACAGCCTTCGCTTTTTAATATTTTTTATAAATGACTTCTATGACGTGAGTTATCGCTCCAACTATCTTCTTTTGCTGACGACATTAGGGTCTATTGCGTTACTAGCTCACTTAGCGATTGTTTACTTTTACAGCCAGACATTGGTCGTGTGCCGATCACAGTGGCCGGACGGTCCAAGGCATGAAATATCTTCGCCCGCTCGAACACTGGGATCGTGGGATCGGACCCCACTCAAGGCATGGATGTCTGTGTGTTTGTGTTGTTCTTTGTAGGTAGCGGCCTTGCGGTGGGCTGATCCAAGAAGTCCTGCCGACTGTCTAAGATTAAGAAACTGAAGTGAATCGAGCGCTTCACGGATATCCTGTGCTCCAAGTGGGAGGAACACGAATAAAGATAGATAGAGATAGATTTGTCGTGTACACGAATGGCGTTCAGCAGATTTTACGAGCGCTAATTTCAGTAATATTAGAGTAATTTCTTTTACCAGGAAAACTAAGCTCCTGAGTTATTAGTACAGGCTTGGAAATTCTTTTACATTGCGAACACATTTTTCACTTAGTGGGGGGTGGAGTCCAGGTGGGTCCACTCGGCATGACGGCCACTGATTGGCCTAGTGTAGCCTGTCCCGGGTGATTACGATGATGGAGAATTTGGTGGAATAAAGATTGGCAGGGGAAACCGAAGTACTCGGAGAAAACCCGCCCCTGCGCCACTTGACCAGACCCGGGATCGAACCCGGGCCGCCGCGGTGGGAAGCCAGCGACTAACCGCTTGAGCTACGGCGCGGTCATTTTCGAACACATTGTACGAGTATTAAGGATTTGTTATAGTAGCGTACAGTGTTCCTTCTTACTGTGCTGTGCATGTTACTGCTAAATGTGCGTTTCAAATGTTTGTAAACTGTTTCAATTATTGCGTCACCATTTCGGCGATGCGCACTGCAGGCACACTATAATTCATTCTCATTTGCTGCCAAGTTCATACTTGCTTTATCATCATGCAACCGTCCACAAAACTGAAAGCTACAGTTTGGCCCGGTGCTCAATCACGGAGCTCGCCATGAAGATGTATAAGGGAGTGGAGGTGTAGTTTCACGCATATTTACTCGACATCAGATGAGGTAAGATGTCACCATCGTTAATCGAACCCCAATTTTTCAGTCATCCAACTAGTAGCGTAGTCTTTATACTGAATGATCTAGCCCGGCTCCAGAATAAAATATAAATTTAAGAATTAATAAATAATTCAAAGCGAAAGAAAGAAATAACTCACCTCCATCTAGTACCGAGGTCACAAATTGAGGAGATACAACTCTACTCCACCATACGCCTTCATGGGGTCGTTCTTAATTAATTAATCACAGTGACGATTTTATCTCTAACGAAATAAATAAATCCGACAGGGTATCATAGTGGTAATGCTTCATATTTACATTCGGGAGGTGTTCCGTTCGAACGTCGGAATGGACACGGTCTATCCTGGCCGAGGTATTTCTCTGCCAGTCCAGGCAAATTACGGGACAGTAACGCGATGAAGTCACGATCGTTTGCTATAGAATTCATCAATCATCCTATGATTCGACCTAGTCTGGACACTGACAGCATCGTGAAATATTGCGGAATAAAAAGAACACGAGATTCGATGTTTCTGGACTTGACGAAACAAAATAGATGAAAAAAGGAACGAAAGCAGCATCACGAAGCATAAGAGATAGTGTGATCGGGGAGGGGAACCACAGAATATGTCGGTGCAGAGGTTGACAGACCACATCCTTCTATTCTGTTCTATAGCTCAGTCGGTATAGCGACTGGCTACGGGCTGGAGAACGGAGGAGTTTGAGTTCGAGTCCTGGTGGGGCAAGGTTTTTCACTTTTTCATGTCGTCCAGACCGCCTGTGGGGTCCACCCAATCTCCTATAGAAAGAGTACCGGAGGAGTTCTTTCCTCGGGGGTAAAGCGGACGGAGCGTGAAGCTGACCACTCACTTCCTACTAGTGTTGAGGTCAAGAAAATGTGGATCTATACATTCACTCCCCATACGCCTTCATGGCGTAGTGCTTAATTAGTTAAGCACAGGGACAAATTTTAACTTCTACTTCTCTATTCTAGGCTTTTTGGACTTGTCCATCGTAGTGATCAAGGTTAGCTCCTCCTAAGGGACCCAGCACAGTGGGTGTCGCCGCTCGCCTGAGGACGGAAACAGACCCTCTTTCCGTAACGTTGTAATCTCTAGCGTTTTTCAGAATACAGGGCGATGGACAACGTCCACAAATCCAGTACTTCCGCGTGTTATATGCAATCGTCAGAACCCTCCAGAAACCACAGTCTTCTGCTTTTACAAAATAACGGTAACTGATAAGTTAAAGTTATCCCTGTGTTTAATTAATTAAGCAGCGTGCCATAAAGACCTAGGCTCTAGATGGAGGTGAGTGCTCAGCTTCACTACCCTGACGCTTTAACCCGCGGAAATTTCCCCTAATACGCATTGGATAGGAGGCTGGGTTGGTGCCAGAGCCGGTCTGGACGCTGTGGAGAAGAGGTAAATCTTGTCTCTGCCGAGATTCAAACCCTGGTCCAACCTGTAGCCCGTCACTATACCGACTGAGCTATCCCGACTCCATAAATAGTACCTGGGTGTGTTGAGCTTAAGAGTGCATCAATGACTAGTAATACTACAAATTTGCGGAATTTAATAAAAATCGTTACTGAAATCAAAGAAAAATTGCAATTCATCCCCGACTGGGGGGTCTGCTTTTCGAATCTCTTTATTCTTCGTGGGTTTTGTCCCTCAAAATATAATTTGTGTTCACTATCAATATAGACGATTAGCATATAACAAAAACCGGCCAAGCGGTTTTTGTGAAAATCGACATATCGCTTTTGGGCCCCTGGTGTGAGTACTGTTATTTTCCTTAGGATATAACCAACGCAGTCTTTCTTTTAGGGAGATGATCCCCTTAAATTGCCGATCACAGTGGCAGTGCAGTCTAAGGCATGAAATGTCTTTGCCCGCTCAAACACTGGATCATAGGTTCGAATTCCACTTGAGGCAGGGTTGTTTGCGTGAGTTTATTCTGTATTTGTGCTATGCTGTGTAAGTAGCGACCTTGCGTCGGGCTGATCCCCGAATCCTACCGACTGTGTAAAAGATAAAGAAACCGAAAAAGCGGCCAAGGTCCAACAAATGGCTGTAGAACCATAGGTAGATATATCTTAAATTACTGAAATGTTAAAAACGTCTTGGAGAAAACTGTCATTTCCTCTCTTGCGGCGGATCTTAATGGCCCATATTTTTACAGTAAGAATGTTCATATTCACCAGGCCTCGGCCTANACATACGTGAACAGACTGACTGAGGTACAACAAAGGGAAATGCCACAATGGTGCAATAGCTCATAAATAACGGCATACTTTCCGCATTAAAGGCGACGCGACTAACAATTCTTCTACTGTTTTGTGTGTATTCGTTGCTGAGGTAAAGTTTCTACCAAACCGTTGCTTAGCAACGATAGGAGGATACTATACAGACACACAGACTGATGGGAGGGAATTATGAAGTACGCCGTTGAGATGGGCTCTGGTGCCATGATATACATAGCAAGTTCCGTAAAAACTGGTTCAGACATTCAAAAGTTGATGGAGACAGACACAAAGTTACAGCCAGGTGACGGTATAGGCTTATTTAATTTCTCAAAAAAAAAGAGAGAAATAGGCTAAAAAACACGATTTAGATTAATCTAATAATAACATGGGCACAAGTGAACAACCTTCTTCAGACTTTGAACAAAATTGTTTTCTTACTGTCCGTTACGTCAAGTATAAGTCAAATCGTATTTTGTTTCTTCAACTGCTTTTCAGTTTCGCAGTTGCCTAGCAACCTGTGACGTCTCCTGTCTCCAGACAAAGTGATCATTTTCAAATAGTTTACATTCTATAGCAGTAGCTGAAAGACGAAACTTTACACTGTATCTATAAAATATATTTTCAAGGTACAGCTGCGTCGTAAAAGCATTTGAGTACGCGTAATTACCAGCCAGTGATGCATATAGTTCCCGATCACAGTGGCCGTGCGGTCTAAGTCATGAAATGTCTTCGCCCGCTCAAACACTGGGGTCGTGGGTTTGAATCCCACTCAAGGCATGGACTTCTGTGTGTGTGCGCTCCTGTGTGCAGATAGCGGCCTTGTGACGGGCTGATCTCCCGACCAAGAAACTGAAAAAGAGTCCAGCCTAACAAAGGGCTGTAGAGCCATAGACAGATAGATAGATAGATAGACAGACAGACAGACAGAGAGACAGACAGATAGACAGACAGACAGACAGACAGACAGACAGACAGACAGACAGACAGACAGAC
>NW_019726223.1:1440094-1460088 GCF_002891405.2 Cryptotermes secundus
AGATAGATAGATAGATAGATAGATAGATAGATAGATAGATAGATAGATAGATAGATAGATAGATAGATAGATAGATAGATAGATAGATAGATAGATAGATGTACATACTTGCATCACCAGAAAGTTGCTAGTATAAACGAAAGCTGGGCATCAGAATTGTCACAATTGACGATTACTACAGGCTTTCTCTTCGTTAAGTTGCCTATTCGAGGCGTGAAGTGACTTTAAAAATGTCTGAGACAAATTTTATTGTTGAAAATGTAGACTTGATTGTAGAAACTTGGAAAAGTATCTGTCATTTCGACTCCGTAAAGTATACGTACTTTTATTTTGAGTAGGCAGGAGGACGGGCTAGACTAGTATTTACGTTATGCAGGTTATGGGAGTCGCAGGGGAAGTTCATAAGTTAAACAAGATATTTGTTGACTGCGTCAGTGGCCAGCCAGCTATTTCTTTTTTACCCTTTCCTCTTTACGAATTATTAATAATTGTATACCTTACGTGCGCTGTTCACATTTCTCGCTTTGAGTGAAACAAGTAACGTAAATGTTCCAAATAAGGTAAAGTTTTCCGTTACTCCAGTAACAATATCATGGGAATGGAGAATGACTTCTCTCCGCACTAGATGCAAAGCTGCCGAGATAGAATAAGGAGACATACAAAGGTAAGAGTCAGCCATTTACCGAGAGGGATCATAAACAGGAAATCCACGTTTCTAACGCCTATTACAATCGACTGAGGCTCCGTCAAAATCGCTTTGACAGAAACTGAACATAGCATGCGAACATCTACGATATAACATATTGTAACATGTTGGGTGGTACGCGTGACGAAAATAACGGGTACTAGTTCGCATGATTGAACTTACTGGCACTTCGGTTACAAGTTCTCTTAATTACACTTAAATACAGTGCTATTGTTGATTTACACACTTTCAAATAAATCTAATAAATTGATTCACCAATCCAAACCCCGTATACAAGTCAATCATACATATGACAATATATAAACGGAATGGGGAAGAGACGGAAAGAGATGAAAGTACGGAAAAGAGAGAGCCAGTGAGCTGTTCCAACTTTAAAGATACGGAAAGAGGGAGGAAGTAATTATAAGCACAACAGATCATTGATGGCCGCAGTGCGGGGGCCGGTTTTTATGGTCTACCCCTAACATACAAGGAAATATTTATAGGACGAAAATACATGGAAAATAAATATCAGAGAAAGAAGGGAAAGGATTATCCACCAATAAATTGGACGGATAATATAAGTAACAAAAAACGAACGGCAAAAAAAACGTGCCTATATTTGTAGTGCAGATTTCGGCGCAAGGGATCGCCAGTGAAATCAGGTAATAACCCTCGAGGAGTATAAATTATGAAGCTCCTCATAACGCAATTTTTTCCACCCTCCTGATATTTCCTCTCTCTTAATTCAAAATATCCCTCTCAACACCCTGTTCTCAAACTTTATCAGTCTGTGTTCTTCATTTGATATGAGAGACCAAGTTCCACACCCACACAAAACAAAAGGCAAACGTGTAGTTCTCTTTATTGTAATATTCCTCGTGTGGAGGCGGGTTAGAATACCTCCATCGTGGCCCTACGAGTCGTAGAAGTCGACTAAAAAGGAACCAGGTGTCTGGGGGTATAACTGCGCCACCCTGTCACTGGGGGAAATAAATACAGGGACCTGGTCCTGCAGGTTGGAGGTTGAAAGCGAAATCAAAAGAAGTGAACACTGGATGGTCTATTTCAAGACAAATAATGCAGAATCTTCTATGGAAGGCCGGGCTCATGAAGGGCTCTTTGCCGATGATGATATTTTAATATCTATGCTTCCAAATAGCTTCCGGGGCGGCAAAATATTCTGAATTAATGGCATCAAACATTGTAGGAATTGTTCCGCTCTTGTTGTCCCATGAATGTAATCGCCACTTGTTAAGCGTCACTCCCAAATACAGGGTGAATCGTATAGAACCGGCCCGATGAATTTGCTAATAATTCCGCAGGTGATGCATATAACCGCTCACAATTACGACATAATAATCCGTGGGCCGTGCTGAGTCGAATGGTGCGCGCATAATCCGGCTTAGTGGAAGCCCTTATGCTGCAAGGTCAAGGACAATGCCGAAACGTGTCTGCAGTGCGCAGGCGACAGTCATGGAGTACACTGTTGAACAGCGAGTGTTTCTAATGCCTACTTGAAAACGGCGGACACTTTCAACACCTGCCCTGATCACGGCACACAATCCAAGATAAGATATGTGTAAATTACTTTAATATCTGTATGGTATATTTTATATTACACCTCATTTCATCGGGCCGGTTCTGTATGAATCACCCTGTAGTTTAATTTAGCCACACTTTCCAAGGTTTTATCGTCTCTCTCTCTCTCTTTATGTTATGGGACTGCATTGCATTCCCATGACAAGACATCACCGTATATTTGAATTTCTCTGCTGAAGCCAAATGTGCCGAAACGTCAAGTCTGCTCGCTAATTTTGAACACATTGAAGTAGCAGTGTGACCATCATGATGCTTCTTCAATGCCCATGAACGGCCGATACCATGGCCATCAAAACGACATGCACATTGATCCACGAGGCGAATACGTCACGTTGGAATTGACGTAATATTATTTTCTACGTCATAGAGAGGGGTTCGATACCATATCGATCCGTTTATGGTAATAACACAAGGTCTAAAAGGCAGAGAGACCGAGGATGTCGGAGTAAAGTATGCGGACTGGAATATCTGGACGTAAGGGAGGCAGAAACGGGAATAAGGGGCAAACGGCAAATTGAGGAGTCTCATAATTAGTAAAAAATGCAATCTTAGATCAGGCCTCTGGTTTGTGCCTGAGGGCAATTGAAGATAATTATACGAAAAGTAGGGATAGTGGTTGCAGCTACCCTGGGAAGGTGGCGCACAATAACCAAGTCCTTTCTTAGTCCATATACACCCTACAATCCTTAACTCAGTGGACTCGACCAGATCCACTGCACATTCTGTTGAGAACTGTCAGGTCTAGGAGCACGGACAAGCAACTCGACCAGATCCACTGTAAATCTGTTGAGAACTGTCAGGTCTAAGGGCACAAACGAACATGAAGCAGGTAGCAGGCCGAGCACTGCTTGCTTGTTGTACATTCCGGAAGGCAGAACACTTCAGAACCACCGCTGTGAGAACCTCAAATCCTAAATATGATATTTCCTGTGGGAAAAGAGTAGGGGAAGGTCTCCTAATATCGTCCAAATTTTTTTTAAGTTAATTCATTACGAGGATGATTGATTAATGAAGAAAATAACTGTGTACATTTGTGAAAGTTGCATGCACTTATTTAAGACAATTTGCGCACTTTAATTCGAGGACTTTCTTCCTTCCCAGTTTACAAAAAACGAACACCTTGGCGATAGTAGGAACCTAGTATCCCAATATCGTCCACTGCAAAAAATACCCCAAAAGTAATGTACTTAACTTCACAAGTTACAAAACAAAATTTTCAGGCATTTTGATACACTATTCATCGTACTAATGTGGAAACTAAAACAAAGAGGTGAGAATGCATAAAAAGAAAATAAGTGGAACTTCATAAGGCAAGAAAACTAAAATTGCTCTGAATTGAAAAACTGTAAACGTAACAGCAAGTTTAACCAGACTGAAAGCTACAATTTGAAAGAAAGTCATATAGATCACTCTAGTAGCAGTGTTCTCCGTAAGCTTATACTTGGGTGGAAGCCCTGCTGATCCTTGTCGAGGTGTAGCAGCTGAACATCTTCGTAGATGAATTCGTAATCATTGCAGATATCCCTTTTGCATGAAAGTAGTCCTGTTTTTCCAAAAGCTATTTGCTGTATTCTGTACTGTAGCAGACTGTAAATATGCGTACCCTAACAGTTTCCTATTTGACGGACCGTCACGATTCTATTTCCATTAAGTCTGAACCAGTTCTCAATCTAGTGGCCAAAATACGTCTAAAATAGACCCATAAAATACATATCCAGACGCTGCACTTTGTGTGTCCAATGAGATGAAAGAGACACAATTGCAACACTACTGGCTCGAGCCACCTCAATGATCTTCACAATCCTCGTGTGACAATAACGATCATTAAGCATTGACACCACAAAACAAATAAGAATATTTTTCAAAGCTCATTATAAATTGTATTTGTTCTCAGTATCATCCAGTATACGATACTGAGAGGCCCCTAGTAGACGATATTTAGAACCTACTTCACAAACAATATGGCGCCCTGTCTACAGGAAACTGTTTACACGAAATACTTGAATGTAGATATCCAATTACTAGTATAATTTAACTAAAAATATATGTCAGGAATCTAGCTCTCATTTAATGGGTACCTTTAGTATAGAAAATCATGCTTCCGAAACCTCTGTCCTAAGAAATTTCTAACGGTTACTCTACATCCCCTTCTAAAAACTTTCACTTAAAACCGACAGAATGCAGCACCATATAACACGATGGTGGACGAAACTATGAGACTGACAATATTCGCCGACTTTCCCAAATGTGCCGATGAATGGTTCGATACATGAGAGGATCCGGGAAATAAACAGAGTTAAATACTCAATGGTGTGAAAACCTCAAATCCAAGGAGGATGATATTGTCGAAAGAAGAAGCACACAAGAAATATAAAACGGGTTATCCTGACGGTATATTGCAGCATCCTATCGCATTGTGTGGATGTGACTTATGAGCTTTTGTGCCGTCTATGTGAAACTTCGGTTACTATTCACTCGTTTTTCCTTCATCGATACCACATGTTTCGGCCTAACTTGCCATCTGCAGGTGTACAGGTTGTTAGGTTAAGGATAGTGCTGCTCACTGCAATGCGGTTTTCTTTCCTCCTATTGTAGTTTCCTCTGGTTATTTTGGTTATGTCAGTTACCATCAGTTTTATTGGGTGTCCTTGGGTTGCACGTTGTTCCTTTTGTGTAATATGTGATGCATTATGTTAGAGCTTTTTAAGGTATATATGTAAAATGGTAAGGTAAAGCTATCCCTGTAATGGGCCGTGAAGGTACATCGGGTTGTGAGACATCGAGGCTCCCACATTTTCTCTATAGACAGTCGGTTCACAGATGGCGGTAAGGTTAGCTTTATGCGCCGGCCGCCCTTCACCCCCAGGAAGATTTCTGGTACTCATTTCTGTTAGAGGCTGAGTCGACTCCAGGGCCATAGTGCGGCTGGAATCATTAAGGATTAGGTAAATAAGGTATATCTATATAAATAAAAATGTAAATGTTCGTTTGTTCAGGATCTTAAATCTCCGAAAGTTCTTCACCAATTGCTTCGAAATTTTGATACAACGTTGCATTCGAATGCGCGCGTGTTTTTATATACCTATTATATAGATGTCACTCCTGTGACAGGTAAAAACATGCTTCTTTTGAAAAACAGAGTTGGAATTTGGAATTTAGAAGCGTGACCGCTATGGAAACGCTAGAACAGACCGTTGCACAGGAAGTAACAATAGCGATACTGTATCGAATCTCCATGGTTACGACGAATACACGGAGCGTTCCCACATATATATATATATATATATATATATATGACAGTAAACCGACGTAACCAAAATAGCCAGAGGCAACTAAAACAGGAGGAAAGAAAACCGCATTGCAGTGAGCAGCAGAATCCTTCACCACAACAACCTGTACACCTGAAGATGGCCAGTTAGGCCGAAACGTGTAGTGTCCAATAAAAGAATATGAAAAAAGAATCGTGAACGACGTTGCATACAGCTGGCACAAAAGCTCTTCAGTCAGGTTATTTTGAATTACAAAAGAAAATGTTTACTTAGTAGACTTAGAATCAGATGGGAGGAGAGAGAGATGGGGGTGAAAGGAAAGTGGAAAGATAAAGATTAAGAAGCGGGAGAACAAGATGGAGCAGAAGAGTGATTCACACATTTCACTGGAGAATATGCTGAATTCACAATTGTAAACCTTAAGTGTACAGGAGTACAGTGCATTGTGTGTCTGTAAAAATAATTTGTTTTTACTCTCAACATATAATGGGAACCAAAACCCTCATATCGGAGACTTTTCTTCCGTGAGGTTGTATACTCAAACTATGGCGCACCTTCGAAGATATTCTAAGCAAAGTTCAGGGGATACTGACCTTATATTTTATCTTTCCAAATTCGTAAGGTCCAACACGTCGATGCACTGAATTCCATCTTATCATTACTGAGTAATCATAAACCTGTTACAAACACTCATTATTCAGTCTTCATTCAGAGTCAAAGCTCGTGTATCTGACTGGGAAATACAACTGATTTTTGTCCACTTTCCTAATTCAAAAAATTAATTAGGCTTATGCGATTACCTTGTCTGTGAATTCCCCACCGTTAACTATTAAATATCCGAATCAGTCTTCATGAAATCTGGCACGTATATGGTTGCACCTGAACATTTCTCAGCAGTGTCCTTCATAAATACCTCCCTTTGGTCTGTGTGTTTCTATGTATACCTCTCCTACTGTTGCTAAGCAACAGCTTGGTAAAATGTATCCGCCTAAATTTGGTAAGTAACGTTCAAGCGGCGCCGCAGAATTGTTGGGGATATCGTCTTATATTGAGTCCGGGTCGTATTAAAGGAAATCAGACGATTAGCTCTTCCTAGAACTTCTTGTTCAATCCATATAGCTACTAATATTACACTAAACGAACTTACTGTGTTCCCAGGCAAGAGCCTGCTCAGATACGAAGCCCGCAGCGTAAAGAGCGATGACGTGAAAACAGGGGTTCTAGCACACCTCAGGGGGCGGTGACACCTGAGCTGGGAGCAATGGTGAAATGAAGATTACCGCGAGGAAACAGAAGTAACTCGGAGGAAAACTCTTCAAGTCTCAGTTCCTCAGCCTCGAATCTCACATGAAATCACCTGGCATTGAACCAAAGACTCCAAGCTGAGAGGACAGTGCTTAACCACCTGAGCTATTCCACGACTTCTAAATGATACAAATTACAAAAGACTTCCGATCTTCTGCAATATGGCACTTCCCCCTAATGCATGTGAACACAACAAAAGGGGAACCCCCGAAACTTGCTGTTCGAACGAGTGGCAGTCCTGATACTTATTCGGATGCAGCGGCCTACCACAGTGAGGTTTCTCGTAATATTGTTCAGTCCACCCCCAAAACAAATACCTGGCTACTATATAGAACGCTTCTGTAACAGCGAGTTTCCGTGTCGTTTCCAATTAATTACTCGCAAATGATCCTAACATATGACACTATGTATAACCTGAGCTACTGACGTCCGTAATAAACCTCAAATATATTCCTAGTTTCCTTAACAAGCATACTGTCTGAGATGTGACGCCACGTAGCCCGGTAGATGGCTACCACTGTTTCAAATGACCCCTGTGCTTCCTTCTTCATGATGGAAGAACGCCTAGTATAAATATTAACGACGTCAAATTTCAGGAGATAGCACACCAACTCCTTCAGATTCCTATATGCCTACTGCCTGAACGTTTCTTCAGTTGAAAGGTATAAAGTACTTCGTGAAAACTTACTGACGAAGAGAGATAAATTCAGAAAGGAAAATCAACGCAGCAATAAACAGAATAATTATGAATGCGTATAATTACGTCATATTATAAAATAAACAATATAGAACAAATAACAAAATGAAATGTATACATCAACATATAACTTCAAAACTTGTACCTTTCCGAACAGGGACCGAGTGAAAAAGAAGGAAAACCAGGAGAAACAAAGAAAAGTGCTTAACTGATTAAGCAGGGGGACAACTTTACCTTCTTAAGTAAGTTATCACGTTTTCATGAAACAAACTGACCGAAAATGTTATCCTGTATATGGTAAAATCATTCTCAGCTGTTACATAAGAATATACGCATTGATAAGCTCATATTCTTAAACTGAATTATATCAAAACATTCCTGAAATATACGAGGATGTACAGTAAAGGATATTTCAACTTAACAGAATTACTTCTGTACTCATGCACAAGAGTCATGTTCCCATGATACATACGCACATACATGCTGATTACGTGAGCAATCCAATTGGCAGTGAAGCCAGCAGCAAGGCAAACAGAGGCGCGACTTACGCTACTGAACTATGGGCCCCAGTAGCTGGAACTGCAAAGTCTCCTGACGCCGTCCCCACGCCCGCGCAGCTCCAGCCTACAGTGGCAACTGAGAGCGCCTCCACCGCTACGCCACAAGAGGCGGTGCGCACGCTTCAGGCGTCTATATGTTCCGAGTCTCTGGTTCCATCCCTTTCTCCTGCAAACTGCCTTCGCCATCCATACCAATACCGGAACTGTCCTCACTTCCTGTTGCCTTCATTTCACTTAACGAAAGTAGCTGGGGAAGTGAGAATGAAGTTACCCCGATGTCTAAGCACCATGGAATTTAGCGAGAAGTGGGACATGGAGGCAAAACTCTATTGCACCCTTACCTCGGCACTAGAAGTAGATGATAAATCAGCTTTAACCCCCCCCCCCCGATTCTTTGCCCCGAAGGAGAACAAGCCCCCAGTGACCACTGAATACGTGGCTAACGTGGATCTCAGAACTGGAACCTTTGGTGTTTTAACTCAGTTTCTATTAGAACTGGTACGGCGACTAAACAATGGGCTGGACGACCGGAGAATTGGGGTTCAATCTGGTGAAGATCTAGTTTTCACTTGCTTATTTTCTCTTTTCGGTTCTGGGGACCACCCAGCTTCATACACAACGATCACGGGCGCTCATTCCACGGGGTAAAGAACCCGGGACGTGAAGCTCACCAGCCCTCTCCGCCTCGTTCCAACGTTAAGAATGTGTGGAAGTATTCCTCCACTCCTCCATTCGTCTTCATGAAGTAGACTCCGGTTAAGCACATGGACAACTTTACTTTTACCTGTATCTACAACTGTGCAACTTAATTTGTCCACCCGCATTTAACGTCTCCGATTTAGTGTTTGCTTACTTTATGTAAGAAATAAGTACCTCACAGTTTTACATCAGATTGGTGAATGTAGCGATTTCGTCTTCACGAGGTCCTGGATTAGATTCTCGGTCCCGAAGTCGTGTATTCGATGTGAAGTTCTGGTGGGTTTCCCCCTACAGGGAAATGCAGGGACAGTGCCTTGAATTAAGCCTCGACTTCGCCCTTTCACATTCTTACCAATTCAGCGTTCACCCATCACCCTAGCATTCGGCTCTATATCGACTGAGCCACTGACACCGCCAGTTACGTAAACCATAAATGCATATCAAAGCGCTTGCACCTCTGCGCAAGTATGAGGGCAGGTTGCAAACTGGGTTTGAGGCTTACGGCTCCAAATATCCTCCTTCCTCGACTAACTGGGTACTCCCACCGGCTGACTGAACTCCGAGTTGATTTCCTGATTGGACATGTCCATGTTATGAGCTAGTCTTCGAACATTCCATAATGTTCACCTAATAACGATTCGTGGTTACATAACACAAACATTTATTACCACAAAAAAGAAATTATCTGGTTCATGGAAATTAAGGAGTCAATATTGGCCAGGTTTACTGGTAACAGTTACAAGAGAAATGGCAACATATAACTTATATTTAGTGGCATTATAAGGGGTCGGATTAGACAGGGGTGGCACCAAACCGTCAGGCGACTGTAATTAGAATTATCAAGTCAAGGAGAGTGAGGTGGGCAGGGCATGTAGTACGTGTGGGGGAGAAGAGGCATGCATAGAGGATTTCCGTGGGAGAGCCAGAAGAATAGACGCCACTATGAAACCTAAAGTAGGTGGGACTTAATATAAAGTGAATTTTATAGAAATACATGGGACAGTATGGACTGAATTCATCTGGCTCAGGATTGAGACAGGTAAAGGATTCTTCTGTACACGGCAATGAACCTTCGGATTTATTAAAATGTTCGGAAATTCTTCAAGTAGCTTAACGAATGGCGGCTTCTCCACAAGAACTCAGCTCCATGTATTTGAATGAATGAATGTATGAGGGGTAGGCCTTCTCGGTCCTTGCACCGCGAACTACAGTGGTCTATTGTGCTTCCCCTTTTGATTATCCCCTCAGCAATCCTGCGCTTCGAATGAAGCGTAGAATTTTGTACGTGGGAGCGTCGAAATAGTCACTTGGTTCCATAAAGTATTGACCCAAGTGATTTAATCTTAAATAAGCTAAGGGCTCACACAGGATATGTGTGGCTGTTTCATTTTCTTCTTGACGCCTCTCACAAGTTGGACTATCACTTAGTCCAGGTTTGAAGAGGTGTCCTTTAAGGTGACAGTGTCCTGTAAGCAGTCCCGCCACCCATCGTAGCTGGTTCCTGTTTAACTTCAACAGTTCCTTCGCTCTTTTAGCTGAGGGTTGTCATATGAGTCCCTTTGCTTGTCTAAGTCCAGTCAAGGATCCCAATTATTTCTTGTGTTTCATATTTGTCCAGTCCCTGATTGCCTGTCTGACAACTCCTATAGAGACGCCACAGCCTGGTTCAGGTCCTAGGAACGGATTTTCAGCTCCAATCTTAGCTAATTGGTCTGCTGTTTCATTTCCAATACCCTCATGCCCCGGCACCCATATCAGTTGTACCTTGTTATGTTTGTCCAGTTCCATGAGGGTTTGGTGGCAATCGCAGACCAATTTTGAGTTGATCTGGTGTTTGTCAAGCGCTTTAAGTGCAGCTTGGCTGTCAGATAGAATGTAGATGTTCCTATTTCTATAGTTCCTATCTAGATTCTCCTTAATACATGCCTTAATGGTATATACTTCTGCCTGGAATACAGCAGTGTACTGCCCAAGGCTGAAACTAAGTTTCCGCCTCGTGCCATAGCAGTACACACCAGCTCCAGTGCCCAAAACTGTCTTTTGTCCCGAATCTCGGAACTTCTCACTACTCCCGTGCTTTACCAACAAGCCACCAATGCCACACTCCATGTAGTTAGTTAGTTCGTTGGATGGATGGATGGCCGGGTGGGCGGACGGACGGACGGATGGACAGACAGACAGACGTACATGTACATATATAGATAGATAGATAGACATTACAAGACCGGCATTCGACACCTACCTATGTAACGACTTCATGTTTCGACGACCCATTTGTTTTACATAAACCTACATTTTAATATCATCCTCAAACCTTTTCCTACTTCTCCTTTCTCTTCACTTTTGTAACTTAATATTTAATGTGACCTGTTACAGGGAGAGCTTTACCTTTTTTATGTATCTTAATATAAGGTTTAGGCATCTGTTCAAGTATGAATGAATGCATAAGGGGTGGGCCCTTCGGCCCTTGCACTGCGACCTTCAATAATCTATTGTGCTTCCCCGCTTGTTTAGGTATCTGACGGCCTGAATATGGCACAAGGGCGAAGAAACATGGCGCCTATTACGGAAAAGAAAAACTGAATAAGAATACATACTGTATGACGAAAACGTTTATGTACGTCTACTGATATATACAACATGACACCATACTGCACCAACATAAGAAATCTGTATTTTTATGAAAATCTTATGAGTAAATATAGAAATATATATTCGCTTCCACCAAAAGAAGAGCGTTTATTCCAGTAGGACTGTAAATGTGGCTTTTCGTATCTTGGCAGGGATATCCGCCAAACCGAGTCAGGTCCCTCGGGTCTTTGCTGAGCCCCACCAGACTAATAGCGAGATATTACGTCGAATATGTCACTACCGCGTTCTTCCAAATCATCAATCATCCTATATTTCCAAATAACATGCAAAATTAGCCTCTTAACTGATGCCAAATTAAACAATTAATTATCTGTACTTGTGAATAAATAAGCGGAAGGGTGTGACATCACATATCTGTCTGACAAGGGATACTTGTAAACACCAAATAGATCGCTTTATGCATTAGATCACATATGATCGCCTAGTAACTGCCAAACACAGAGGACAAAATAAAAGCAATGTGGATTTCCCATTATAACCTTTACGTTTGTCCACTGATAGTAATTTATGAACTAACCAGGATATTCTTATAGAACTGTGCACGAATATGTTGCCCCCTGAGTCCTCACCACTCCATTACATCGTACTCTCACGACATATTATACTACAGCATCCTGTTGCACTGTTTATTCTAAATTAGCTCTCTCACTTCTCGCCGTCCCTGTGCAACTTTGTCGCTGTATAAAAATTCACATCTCAAAAGCATTCGTCTCTCTTCCCATTGTTCGAACACTAAACATTTCGGCCCAACTGGCTGCCATCATCACGTGTACAAGTTGTAGGGGAAACTGCTGCTGCACGCTGCTACACTTTGCATCTTAAAGGTGTAAAATGCTTATAAATATTTTAAAGTTGTTTTTAAACTATCATGCCATGAAGGCGTATAGGGGATTGGATGTATAGATCCACATTTTCTTGGCCTCGGCAAGAGACCATGCCATGATTAAATTGTTGTACGCAAGTGTTGTGGCTCTGGGGAATCTCTTATATATATAATAATGGGTTGCATTACTGTTTTGTTGGTGAAGTGAATATTATGTTATATACTGTTGCTCTATCACTATAGTCGTAATATTAGTTACATTTTGTTGGTGTCTTGGTGTTCCTTTGGTGCTGCGTGTGGCTATTCTGAATGATTCGTGTAGTGGTTGTTTCTATATGGGGGGTTAGGGTGTGTGTATTGTTAACTGGTATTCATTTCCTGCAGTGTTCTGAATATTGGCTTATGTGTATCAATGTTTGTGTCATTCTTGTGCAAGTGGTTTGTACTTACTTCATATATATATATATATATATGTGGTATTTTTCCAGTGTGTTTAAGTGTTTTTCTTTCTTATGTATTCTCATAATGTCCGTTGTATCTGTTAAGGTACCACAGGAATGTCCTGCGTTTAATATGAGGCTTGAATATACACAATTACCAATATCATTTCCAGTTGCCTGTATATGTCCTTTGTCTCTAGTGTAGAATATTCGACCACTTTGCCCTTTGGGCTTTAGGAGGCAGTCAAGGTATTTCATTTGCTACATACCATTTCTGTTCTATTTATCTGATCGTGGGCGGTGGTTTACTACGTTTTGTGCACGACAGCCATGTCGAAGGTGAAATGATATTTCCGAGGGATATTTATTGCAGGCTAACAGAGAGCGTCCGGTCTAGAAAACCGAAATTAACGGCCGTGGGGATTCATTGCGTTGACCACGCGACTCCCTCTATCCGCTAAAGTTGGTACTAACTTCGTCGAAAAGCTGCGTCGCTCCGTCGGTATAGTTCGCTTGCAGACTAAAACCACGGAGTTTGTTTAACAGAGAGCGTTACAGTCACCGAAACTAAGAATCGTGTTTTTAAACAGATCAAGTACAAACACGTTTAAGCTAATTGACATAGCCATCTCAGGTGAAAACACAGTAATAGGGATTAATTCCAAAAAATTAATTTTCCAGGAACCAAAGTTTCAGCTTGTTCAGAACTTCTGAATTCACTCGGCCATTCAACATATTTTTATGCAGACTGTACATGAAGTGTGCAAAACTTCCTACTTGAAACATGCAGTATAACAGGAATTAACATTTTAAAGCAAGCTGGAAAGGATAGTAACTCTTTGGGCTATGACACTTCCTTCCCAATCCTTCCTAATTCGTCATTCATCAATCATCCAACCATTTGATGTCATATAGACTACATACTTCAGCATCGTAAAATATCACTACCAAACTCCGTCTCCGTGACAACCACCAACCATTTAATAATGTGAATAGCATGAAACACATAAATATTCTGTATAGGCAAAATGCTTGAATGTTAGAGCAGGTGGTATATATAGTTACCAATTTGCATTATAAGGGTTCGAAAAAATTTAAATCTGACTTGTATTAATTTAATTCTGGCTACTACTGTTAGTACGTTGTTATTAAAAAAGTATATCATCATAATCACCCCCCCCCCATGTCGGGTTACGCGGCACACGAAAAAAATACACCTCTCTTCTCATGCAACAAGAGTGTTCATCAACTTATTCATAAAAGCTCGACAATAAACCTCTTTTCCCCTGAACCAATTCAATCCAACCCAGTCTCACTTCCTATTCCTCCAAAAACAATTTTAACCCCAAGAGAACCAATTTAAATTCCACATTTCCAACCCGCCATTTTAGATTCTCGGGGCTACTATACTTTCATGGGTAAATATAAAAAATAAACATTCCCTCATAACTTCAAATACAAGGAAAGTATTCCCTTCTAAAGTCCTTTGACTATATAGTACTTAGACAAAAAGCCAACAGATTCCTCACGCTGTCAGATACAGCAATTTTTATAAATGTCGAAATGTTTTAAGCTTATCACATGAAGGTTTCTTCCATCAGCATCTAGGACTGACAAGTGTTCCCTGGCCTATGAAACTGAAAAACAAATATGGTTATAAATAAACCATGACGGCTTTCACCTCGCGCCTCATCCAGTGTTTAATGCATTTTAAATTCCAATACCTACAGGGATATACAAGGAGGAAGAAGTCGGGACAAGCCGTCACTTCCGTTTCGGGCAACTAGAACCTTGTTGCATAATATTTGGGTCCCACAGACTTTCTTCTAATCGTGAATTATGTATAAACCACCTTCTTACATTTCTCGAATCACTCAGAGAACAACTGCTTCTAAGCTTGTCTTCGACACGCCCACAACAGAATTGCAAATACCAAGCTGGTTACAACAGCACGAGCCACATTTGAGATGCATCCAGTTCGAATCCCGGACACAAAATCGGCTTTCCTGACTTTTCTTATTCCCTCTTCTTGAAACTTCTCAGCCTAGCCCACCGCCATCTCCTTGCATATCGCTGATCCCAAACTCACAGCAATAGCCGATGCTTGATATAGCAATGATCTACGAACTGGAAAGACGAGGAATTGTGATTCGAAACTCGGCATCCACAAGAAATTTTCTCTTTTCCATAACGTCCACACCGGCCCTAGATCTCACCCAGCCTCTCCTATCCAATGGGAGTGGGAGTTATTTCAGCGGGACTAAAGAGACTGGCAGTCTAGCCTACCACCCACTTCCATCTAGTGCATGGTCAGAACTGGTGGAGCTATACCTCCACTCCAATATATGTCTTCAAGGCACCGTGCTTAATCAGTTAAGCAGAGCAAAAAATTTGCCTTCTTACCAACTTATATTCGTACTGGAATGATCGTTGGTTCAAATTTCCGAACTGTACCCAGCTACCACAAGGTCCACACCCAAGGCAAATACCTTTACTCCTTAGAACAATGACAAAACTGCTGATTTCGAAGTCGTTTCCAATATATTACTCGCCAATGATCCTACACTACGACACCACATAACCTCAGCTACTGACGTCCGTAATAAACCTCAAATATATTCCTAGTTTCCTTAACAAGCATACTGTCTGGGATGTGGCGCTACGTACTCCGGCAGATCGTTACCACTGTTTCGGATGACCCCTGTGCTTCCTTCTTCATGATGGAAGAACGCCTAGTATAAATATTAACGACGTCAAATTTCAGGAGATAGCATACCAACTCCTTCAGATTCCTATATGCCTACTGCCTGAACGTTTCTTCACTTGAAAGGCATAAAGTACTTCGTGAAAACTTACTGAAGAAGAGAGATAAATTCAGAAAGGATATTCAACGGAGCAATAAACAGAATAATTATGAATGCGTATAATTACGTCAAATTATAAAATAAACAATATAGAACAAATAACAAAATGAAATGTATACATCAACATATAACTTCAAAACGTGTACCTTTACAAACAGAGACCGAGTGAAAAAGAGAGAAAACCAGGAGAAACAAAGAAAAGTGCTTAACTGATTAAGCAGGGGGACAACTTTACCTTCTTAAGTAAGTTATCACGTTTTCATGAAACAAACTGACCGAAAATGTTATCCTGTGTATGGTAAAATCATTCTCAGTTGTTACATAAGAATATACGCATTGATAAGCTCATATTCTTAAACTGAATTATATCAAAACATTCCTGAAATATACGAGGATGTACAGTAAAGGATATTTCAACTTAACAGAATTACTTCTGTACTCATGCACAAGAGTCATGTTCCCATGATACATACGCACATACATGCTGATTACGTGAGCAATCCAATTGGCAGTGAAGCCAGCAGCAAGGCAAACAGAGGCGCGACTTACGCTACTGAACTATGGGCCCCAGTAGCTGGAACTGCAAAGTCTCCTGACGCCGTCCCCACGCCCGCGCAGCTCCAGCCAACAGTGGCAACTGAGAGCGCCTCCACCGCTACGCCACAAGAGGCGGTGCGCACGCTTCAGGCGTCTATATGTTCCGAGTCTCTGGTTCCATCCCTTTCTCCTGCAAACTGCCTTCGCCATCCATACCAATACCGGAACTGTCCTCACTTCCTGTTGCCTTCATTTCACTTAAGGAAAGTAGATGGGGAAGTGAGAATGAAGTTACCCCGATGTCTAAGCACCATGGAATTTAGCGAGAAGTGGGACATGGAGGCAAAACTCTATTGCACCCTTACCTCGGCACTAGAAGTAGATGAGAAATCAGCTTTAACCCCCCAGTGACCACTGAATACGTGGTTAAGATGGGTCTCAGAACTGGTTCCGAAATTGTAGTTGGAAGTAGAAACATCCTGCCTCTGCCTGAAATCGAACTCCGGTCTTCTACGCAGTAGCCTAGTCACTTTACTGACTGAAAGACTGTCGATGGGAAGATATTACTAAAATGGATCTTAATAGAAATGAGATGTTAAATGGATTACGCTACTTAGACATAAGACCCTAGAATATTTTCAGGGCCCAGTAAGCACCTTATCCAACTGGCACTGAGGCTATTTCCCCCCAAGGTAGTGGAGAAGCAACAAGGTCTTCGATTTAACCACTCACATCCATTTAGTGCTAAGATTAATAATGCACCGTCATACGCCTTCACGGCCAAGTGCTTAACTAAGCATTCCTAATCAGGCTTCTCTGATCTCGGCGATAGATCTTATGCAGGTACACAAAAGTTTCCTTTTCAAAGAAAGAAATCCCTGTAATGTGAAGAATTTAATTTCGTCTGTCTAAAACATCTCGGAGGGAAAAGTCAGGAGTGTGCAACGAAATCACCGCTATGGCAATTCTGGTTCCCACAGTACGCTACACGACGGGGAGCCGGGATAGCGAAGTCAGTATGGCAGCTGGCTACGGACTGGACGACCGAGAGGTTGGAGTTCGAGTCCCGATAGGGTCCAAGTCGTCCAGACCGGTTCTGGGGTCCACCCAACCTCCTATAAAATCGGTACCGGGAGATCTTTCCCGGGGGAAAAGCGGCCGAGGCGTGAAGCTGACCACTCATCTCCAACTAGTGTCGAGGTCAAGAAAATGTGGATCTATACATCCACTCCCCTATACGCTTTCACGTCATGGTGCTGAATTAGTTGGGCACAGGGATAACTTTACCTTTTTTTTTTACCTTTACCTATATGATGACGTAGGTGGCACGCGGTAGCTTAGTTGGTTGAGAGGCTATGCTACAAGCCGGAAGGTCGCGGGTTCAAGTACCGATGAGGTCATTGAATTTTTTCAATTGACATAATCCTTCCAACCGTACTATGGCCCTGGGGTCAACTCAGCCTCTAACAGAAATGAGTACCAGGAATTAATTAAATAATTTTCCTCGGGAGTAGAGCGCGGCCGGCGCGTAAGGCTGACAACCTTACCGCCATCTTTGAGCCGACTGTCTAGATAATGTGGGACCCTCAGCGTCTCACAACCCTATGGGCCTTCACGGCCTGATACAGGGATAGCTTTACCTTTTTTACCTTCACCTATATGATGACGTAACTGATGACGACACAACCCCAAGCAGGACTTTGACACAGCGCATGAAGAAAATCGATGCAGGTTCAAAAGTTATTAAGGTGGGACACAGACACATGGATATTATGATGATGATGATGATTATGTTGACGATGATGTCATAAGCATACCTTGAGCGTACTAAACGCTGTCGAGTGCTTAGCGTTTCTGCTTCAAATTGCAGAGTCATCGCCTTCAAACTCCATCCCGCTATGCTGACTGAAGTTCCTGAAGTTGGGTGTCATTTAGAATCTCGGCCGGTACTCCGGCCGTCTTGACTAGGATTTCCAGACGAATTTCTCCTTTCATGAAGCAAGTAATATGATAGTAACTCGATTAGACTATGAGACCATTTCCTTCCAAATCCTTTCCAATTCACCATTCATTAACCATCCTCCCATTCGACACTATACCAACAGTGTCATCACAGGAATAAACATATCTTAAGTTCAGCTTTGCTTGAAGAATTGGGGCCGCTAAATATCCCCTAACTCTACTTCCGTCTATGCCGGTCACGGTAGCCGAGCGGTCTAAGGCATGCACTGTCTTCGCTCGCTCGGATGCCGGGATCGTGGGTTCGAATCCCACTCAGGGCATGGATATTTGTGTGCGTTTTTCTGTGTTTTGCGACGAGCTGATCACCCGCCCAAGGAGTCCTACCGTATGTCTAAGATCTAGTAAACCGAAGTGAAACGGAGAGTTTCATGGAGGTAGGCCTAGGCCCAAATGAGGGCTGTACCGCCAATGAAAAAAAAAATACTTCAGTCTATGCTGAATGTTGCCGTTTGTTTCGATAATTTGGCCTACTTCATGGTTATTCGCTGGGTTAAACATATTTAAAAGAAAGAAAAACAACTTGAAGGGATTTTACTCCTCACTAACTCGAAAATTAATAGGTTGGTTGCATCTAATGAGCGTGTTAATTAGTGATGTTTACTCCAATTAAAACGTTTCCGCGAACAGATTTTCTCAGCAGCTGTAAAAGTTCATTCGTCCGGTTTGTATGCAGGAACCTGGTTGCTAGGAGACACAGCGTAAGGCATCCACATATTAAACGTGTTCAGCTTGATGTTTTCACGGCTCTGACTACGAGTACTATCTTCTCGGGCGTGATATCGTACAGTCAGGTAGATATTGACCGACGTTTCGGAAGAACGTAATACCTCCTTCTTCAGGTTCGAAGAGTAAACCAAACACACGCGATTTGCTTATTGCTTGATTCTTACTTGTTCGTGGCTTCACTTTCTCTTCCACTCTGAAAGTAGATGCAGCTGGTGCCTCCGAAACATCGGTAAGCTTCTTCTGCAGTAAAGGGCGTCACATCCCGTAAGACAGTAACTTTCGTGTTTTAATGCAGGTTCCATTACAGATCGTATAGCGACTAGGCTATGGGTTTCACGACCAAAGAATTGGGGTTCAATCCCCGGTGACGATATAGTTTTTATCTCTCTTACCTCGCCCCTGTCGTTTCTGGGGCCCATCCACCCTTATATACAAGGGCACCGGCCACTCATTCCCGGGGTAAAGAGCCCTGAGCGTGAAGCTCACCAGTCCTCTCCGCCTCGTTCCAACGTTAAGATTGTGTGGAAGTATTCCTCCACTCCTTAATGAAGTAGACCCCGGTTAAGTGCATGGACAACTTTAATTTTACCTTTATGTACAACCGTGTAACGTAACTTAATTTGTCCGTCCGCATTTAACAGCTCTAATTTAGTGTTTAGTTAGTTTATCTTTTCAAGATTGTTTGGGTGGGGTGAGGCTGAGTTCACTTCATACGTGGGCCAATAATTGGCCTATTGGACCAGCCCCAGATTATAGATGATGATGATGATGACTGTGGAGCAGTCGGTGGAATGAGAAATGGGAGGAGGAAACCGAAGTACTCGGAGAAAACCTGTCCCAGTGCCACATTGTCGACCACAAATCACACATGAACTGACCCGAGGTCGAACCCGGGCCGCCGCAATGAGAAGCCGGCAACTAACCGCCTGAGCTAAAGCACGGCCATTTTAGTGTCTACTTACATTATGTTGAGGGCCGCCCCATAACTCAAACAGTTAGTAGCTGGCTTCCCACCGCGGCGGCCCGGGGTCGATCCCGGGCCTGGTCAAGTGGGATTTGTGGTGGAGCAAGTGGCGCTGGGGCAGGGTTTCTCCAAGGATTTCGGTTTCCCCT
>NW_019726223.1:1460582-1479003 GCF_002891405.2 Cryptotermes secundus
ATTTAGTGGCATTATAAGGGGTCGGATTGGACAGGGGTGGCACCAAACCGTCAGGCGACTGTAATTAGAATTATCAAGTCAAGGAGAGTGAGGTGGGCAGGGCATGTAGTACGTGTTGGAGAGAAGAGGCATGCATAGAGGATTTTGATAGGAACGCCAGAAGGAAGGGGGCACGCGGTAGCGTATTTGGTTAAGGCACTATGGTATAAGTCGGAAGGCCACGGGTTCAAAATACCGATGAGGTCATTGGATTTTTTTTTCAATTGAACTAATCCTTCCGGCCGCACTATGGCCCTGGGTTTCACTCAGCCTCTAACAGAAATGAGAACCAGGGAGTAAAGCGCGGCCGGCGCGTAAGGCTGACAACTTTACGCCATCTTTGAGCCGATTGTCTAGATAATGTGGGACTCTCAACGTCTCACAACCCTATGGGCCTCCACGGCCTGTCACAGGAATAGCTTTACTTTACTTTACTTTTACTTTACTTACGCCAGAAGGAAAGACGCGGCGATGAAAACCTAGAAGTAGGTGGTAGGATAATATAAAAATTATCTTAGAGGAATATGATTGGGTGGTATCGGCTGGATTCACCTGGCTTCCGGTTGGAACCAGTGGAGGGCTCTTGGCAGCAACGAGATATGTTCTCTTCCCCAGACCGGCTCTGGAGCTCACCCAACCTATAAAGTGGATGCCGAGGATACATTCCCCGGGGGTAAAGCGGCAGAGGCGTGAAGCTGATCACTCACTTCCGTACAGTGCCGAGGTCAAGACAGGTGGAGTTATACCTCCACTCCAAATATGTCTTCAAGGAGTGGTGCATAATTAATTAGGCAAAGTGATTTAATTTTTCCCTTGCTATATATGATTCTAACGCCACTGAGCGGGTTAATCTTTTAGAAGCTAACAGTTCCTCAGCTGTTTATGGAATTCCTTGCCTTTCGTGGAACCCAAAGATGCATTGCCGTGTTCACAAGGATCCGCGACTGGACCACGTCCTGAAATAGTCCACATTCTCAACCCAGTTCTCTAAGATTAAGTTTAAAAATATCCTAGTGCCAAAATAACTAACTACATATAACAGACTCCACTTTTAGAAGCTAATCCTCTCACCGAGTTACGAAATTAAACCATTTTATAGAAATCTAAAATACGTTACCGTAGACTCTACCCTGAGTGAGCTATATACAGTCCATACCCTAACATCCTATTTCTTTAAACATTTATTTTAATATTGTGATATGTATACCCATTGCTAGACAACGACTCGCTAAGCACATTCCAGCGGAGAAAGATTCTTGGTAAACAGCCCGTTGTTAGTAGTGACAATAGTAGACATCCATTGCTATGCAACGGACGTGTTTTCTGTGAGGTTAGTTCCGAGGTTATATAACGAGAATACCTCCACCGTGACCCTGCGAGTTGTAGGAGGCGACGAAAAGGGAAGTCTCAAATGTGAGACAGTAAAATATGGTCGCAAGTCCCAAGGGACTAGGACCCGAGAAATACTGCGCTGGCAAAGACCAGCAGCATATGCAAAAGACAGATCCGTCCTCTCGTTAGAGATGGTGCCCCACAGAAACAAGACCATAACAGTCGAGGAGCAATAAATATCTGGTCATGAGCCCCAGGAGGGTGCTCGACACCAAGACCTACTGACTGACTGACCGTCAGCCGCAATGTGACTTGACTTGGACTTGGCGACGAAAAATCTCGGACCGGTGTGCGCCTTGGAAAATTGCCAATGGTGCGGAGAACCTTGTTTTGCAGGCGCTGCAATTTCATTAGATGGGCGACTAGACTGCTGTGGTAGCGAATACTGTTAGAAATAGGGCAAAATCTGCTGTACTGAGCCTGGACTGAAAGAAGCCTTGTATATATTGTACATAGAAATGGGAATTAAGATTAAATTTGTAAATATATGTAAATACTGACAATGGACTTACTAATACAGGCTATGACTGACAAATGACAGACCCGACCTCTCGTCAGAGAGGGCGCCCCAAATGGACAGGACAGTAACTTTCATATAAGAAGAAACATCTGGTCATGAGCCCCAACTGGGGCTCGACACTAAGACAGACAGACTGACCGACCGTCAGTCGCAATGAGACTGACTTTGACTTTGACTTGGCGACGAAAAGGGAAATCTCAAATCTGAGTCAGTAAAATATGGGACTCGGACCCGAGAAAGACTGCGCTTGCAAGGACCAGCAGCATGTACAAAAGACAGATCCGTCCTCTCGTCAGAGAGGGCGCCCCACAAAAACAAGACCGTAACTGTCAAATAGTTATAAATATCTGCTCATGAGCCCCAGGTGGGGGCGACACCAAGACTTACTGACTGACCATCAGTCGCAGTGTGACTCTGACTCTGACAGGCAGTTCATTTCGAAGTCAGAATAGTTCCAGCGGAGTGTACAATCAGAAGTACGTCAAGTAGTGAGTTGTCAAGAACTGAGTCCTAGAGCGGAACTCGGGGAGTCGGCAGTCGAAGGAACTAGACTGTGCCAAGGAGTCTTAGTGTGTGACTCTATGTGTGCTGTAGTTACAGTGATATTTGAAGTTAAATTAACTTTTTTTTTTAATTCGCTTAGTGGGTGATTATGATGATGGAGAATTTGGTGCAATGAAGATTGGCAAGGGAAACCGAAATACTCGGAGAAAACCAGCCCCATAGCCACTTTGTCCACCACAAATCCCCCTTGACCAGACCCGGGATCGAATCCGGGCCGCCGCTGTGGGAAGCCAGCGACTAACCGCTTGAGCTATGGCGCGGCCTATATTTGAAGTTGCTGTGAGACTGTAATAAATCTGTTGCCAGGAAACGGACAGTGAGGACTAGTGAAAGCACATTGAAAAGATTCAGTGTGGAGTGATTTGTAGTGTTAGAATCGGCAAGAGCGTTATAGTTACTTGTAGTTACAACTTGTGAGTGGTCAATAAATCCGATTACCAATCCGAACCCCGTCTATGGTCACTAATACACATTAAAATATTATCCTAGTGTCACAGTAACTAACATCACGAAACATACATCGTACTTAGAAGTCAACAGTAGCTCAGTCAAGAAAATACCTACTTTTCTTTTCCTCACTCACAAGAGTCCTCCGACAGTTCCTATCCCCAGTGCTCACTCTACTTCACACACATACTCACTTAGAACAGGGTGGTGAATTAGAGGCAGCAAACACAAAAGCATTACAAGGAATACCTGAGGCAGATGACGTCAGTAACATATTATTGTGTTTCCAAGGGAACGAAAACAAGAGCAAGAAGACTAATTCTTTGGGCAAAGAAAGTGCTCCAATTACTTCCTTGTCTGCTGCATTCACTGCCAGAGGCAAGGCACAAACTCAAGACCTTACAATGAGAAGCCCTGGCGCTCCTAGCTACTGGCTCTTACGTCAGAGAAACTGATTCTATTGAAGTATCTAACAGAGTAGCTAATGGCTTTGTCTTCAAATTGGAATCCAAGAGGGCGCGATATGCGCATACAAGCGGCTCCGCAATCTTGGAAGAAGCTCTGGGAAGACTTTATAACCATGTGTTCCTCTAGCCCTTTAAAACACATTGGGTGGTTCTCAACCTTTGTCAGACCGCGGCCCAGTAAATGCTTTTCTCTATAAGGCGAGGGTCCGGTATAATTGATGCCAGGGGCCGGTATCGGGCTGTGGCCCGGCAATTAAGAAACACTGGTATATACCGTCTGCTTTAACATTATAGAATTCACAGAATTACTAGGTTCTTGTTTATTTCCATCGTCCGGTATTTTAGAAATTAGAAAACACGACGTTTCCGAAACTGAATCTGTTTCCGTCTTCAGGTGAGGGGAGAAAGAACCCCAGTTGAACCCCAGCTTTATCTCAATCACTGGACAACCCATGTCACAGTTACACAGCTATTTAATCATCTGAGACCAGGCTAATTCTGTGGGAGATAACAAGAAAATATACATTAAAAGTTGTGATAGAGGACGCACATGCGTGGAACTAGAATAGAAAAGGAGGTAGAAATTTGTGCTACAAACCTACCCTACAACCAAGTGCATGAGCACCAATGTAAAGAAATGGGAAAAAAGAAAAATTGAAGATATGTAGTATCTACCACTAGCGCCATCTGTGGAGTAAAATGAGTTATCTCCCGCCGAATTAGACTGGTCTCAGGTGATTAAATAGCTGTGTAAATCTGACAGGGCTCGTCCAGTGATTGAGGTTAGATCTCTCTAAGGGGCCCAACTGAGTGTCTTCCCTCCTCACTTGAGGACGGAAACAGATCCATTTTCCGAAACATCTTGCTTTCTAATCTCTAGAATACCGGGCGATGGACAAAGTCCAAAAATCCAGTAATTCTGCGTGTTTTACACCATCGTCAGAACCCTTTAGAACCGATTATAAAATTCAGCATATACGTCACTAAACTACAATAACCTGCTGGGTGTTGTCATGGAAACGTAGGGTTTCCTGTAAAGTAGATACTAAAAATTCAAATATTATTTACTTGTTAGCCTACTATGCTTATTTTGAAAAATAAAAGTAGGCTTATGAGATCGCCATGATGTCTGTGTGTCTGGAATGCTCCCTATGAGTTTTGAACCCCTGATCAAATATTTATGAAACCTGGCAGGTATAATGGCAGCTGAGCCCATCTTGATGCTGTATCTCATAAATTCATCCCATTAATCAGTGTCTGTTTGTGTATCCCCCGATTGCTGCTAGGCAACTGGTCGGTAAAACACCACGACAAGAAATAGACATGCAACATCAGAAAAATTATTGGAAGCGTCGTTTTCTATGCAGTCGGTGTCGCAATGAAACGAAAGTAGGCGATTAGTTCTTCACAGAACTTCTTTTATAATATAAGCAACCGACCAGATCGATCAAGATCTTTTGCTGTTTCCTTCTGTCTTAGAGAAAATACTGAGTTGTTACCTAAATTCCTCGTTGCACTGCATACGCCGCGTGAAGCTCTCCCTAACGTTAAATCAAAATGTCACTCTAGTGCTGCCATTCTAACATTAATATCAAAATTCGGACAGACAGTAGTAAAGCCACTGTTCAATGTCTCTGCTCTGTTCCTAAAGTTTCTTCACTCCCCTCTCGTTCCTTTACCAAAAGGACGAATGGGCACAACCTGGGAACCTTCAAAATTCGAAAATTGTCTGCCCCCTTAAAATGTAGCGTCTCTCACAGTTCTCCCTCGCTCGTTAGGAACATGCCCGTAAGGAAGTTTGCATTATTTTGGCTGAACTAATTCATACCTTGGAGCTGAGTTCGTCTTCAGAAGCTATTAATCGCTCAGGTATTCCAGAAATTCCCCACCTTTTATAGAACCCGAAGGTTCATTATTGCCAAGCCCACAGTCTTCTGGGATGTGTCGTCGTGTAGTTTTGTAGAAGTCTACAAGTCTACATGACATCACACCTCATAAGATAGTAAAAAAAAGAAAAAGTTTTCCTTGTGCCTAGCTAATTACGCGCTACGCCATGAAGACGTATGGGGAATGGATGTATAAATCCACGTATTCTTGACCTCGGCTCTAGCTGGAGGTGAGCGGCCAGCTTCACGCCCCAGCCGCTTTACCCTAAGAGAAAGAGCCCCCGGTACACATTGGATAGGTGATTTGTTGGGCCCCAGAACCGGTCTGGACAACGGCGTGAACAAAGAAAAATCTTGCCCTTACCGGGACTCGATCTCCGACCCTTCGGTCGTCCAGCCCGTAGCCAGTCACTATACCGATTGCGCTATCCCAGCTTCTCAGAAGATAGTACTCCCCATAATCACCGCCGTGAGAACCCCAGATCTAAAGCCAACAACCTTAATTATCGTGTTGTAAAACCTCCACTCACTGGTCCATGTCCTGAGGGAAATCTTTGTGTTTTTAGTTAGCAGACGCGAATAGAAAATTCTGAGCTCACGGCTGACAAAGCATTCCCTAATACGGCCGTGCCGTTAAATAAACCTCTGGGTTTCCTTCAGCCTGCAGCAAACATCGTGTTTTTAGATCGTTATTTCGTCTTAAATGCCAATTGAATTTCTGTCAACGCGTAAACAGGGACAGAAGACAGAACATTATCCCAGTTAACACGTTTATGTGAAAAATGAGCTTTTAAACTGTGGTACATTGGAAAGGGATTGTCGCAACCAATCCCCGAGCAGAATAAAAGACGCCAGATCTCTTCTTCTTCTTCCTCCTCCTCCTCCTCCGTTAATGAATATACGTATATATATGTTGTCACGTGACCGAGGTTCCGTGACAAATAATAAGGGATTCTGGATTGGATGATTGGATTTATTGACGCCATATTTACAATCACTTGTAATTACGATCAGATACAACAGCTCACAAACGATGACTGCTAAAGACTCACTCCATTCGGCTGGACTGCGACGGTCTTCTCTTCTGCTGTGACTGACGTGGTTCTGATTTACGAATCACCCACTTCTGGTTTACGAATGAATTATGAATGATGAATGACAACTCACCTATGAGTGAATCATGAATCACTCCTCATGTACCACTGACTACTGAACTCTCTTGAGCGTTCTCAAGTGTCCTTTTTTTATAACTTCGGGAAGGACCGAATATAAATCACTACTTCTAACAGTTCCTCTATTATTGTGTGCTTATTCGTTGCTGTGGAAACGTGTCTTGCGACCCGTTATCCAGCAATGGATATATTTCTATTGTTGAGAGCGTAACTTCGGGAATGTTTTTACCGATCCGTTGCCTAGCAATTGTCATATGCGTTACAATATATATATAGGCTCCCTAAGGACTTGAAACGTTTTAAAAATTACCTCTAAATTCGTCTTGGCAATATGCTTAACATGAAATGCCAGTAGACAACAAAAGTTTTAAAATATACAAAATTTTGTAAAGGTCGAAAAATTCGCCAGTTGGAACTTGGGGGTGGGTAATCAACCTGTAAATTTCCTTCGTTTTATGTTAGCGTGATATTAGTCGACAATGCACCTCAGTGAAACAACGAAATGAACACGCAGAGCTAAGAGACGTCGGAACCTAATATAAGGCCCCTAGGAATTCCTTTCCAGCAAAACGCACGTGCCAAAAGCTGGAATTTCCTATCCCACGGCTGGATTCTGTTCCACCTACAGCCCGCGTCCCCTGTCGACGACGGTAACATTCCCACGACACAGGAATTCTAAGTATACCTACATCGCGCTGAGCCGACATGTCGCCAACAGTGTACAGGTCCAAGAAAGAATTCAACTTATGCATATCTATATGAGGAAGTATAACCCTGGGTTTCGACGTCGTGCAGAACTCCATTCCATGCAAATTCTTACAACCGCTGCAGCCAGACTGCAGGCTGTGTTTCAGTCCTTGCAGATAAACTGCGCGCGCATAGCGCGATACGGAATCTGCTGACAGCAGCTGTCGGTAGTCATGTAGCATCTGGAGGAAGGCACAAAAAAAGAAAGAACACAGAGAAAGGAAGTAAAAACGAAACTGGGAAAGAAAATGAAAGAAAGCGATGACGGAAGAAAGAAAATGATTAAAGGAAGGAAAGAAATAAGTAAGGAAATGAACAAAGAAAATTAAATAAGGAAGAAAACGAGGGAAAGGAAGAAAGTGGAGGAAGGAACAAGACAACGAATAAATATAACAAAGAATGATAGAAAGGAAAATGAAATAAATATGTTTAAAAAGAGGACACCCAAAGAAATAAATAAAAAAGGAAATAAGCTAGGGTCCCTTACCTGGGCCATTACCTCAACGTGGTGGGGAGGTTTGCGTGCCCTGATGACCTGGCGACGTGTGCTAGCGGGAGTATAAACTCCTGGTAGGGTCACCCAAGCTAGACATGTAGAAGGGTAGAGATCGGAAGAAATGTAGACCCTCATTTCCCAATGCTGTACATAAGCATCCCATTGCACTAGTATTACAGTTCTTGCTGCCTCACATACATGACACACACAGACAGCACGGCAAGAAACTGCAGTTACACTAGCCAGCGCAACACATGTAAAAGCAACTATAGGCACAACACTTGTAACTGTGTAGTGCTGCGAATAAAGAGTGCATTATTAACATCGAGCTGTGATCCAGAGACTTCTTCTCAAGAAAACCTCTTTCGTCGGAGCAAGACCCGTTAAGCCCTGAGGAGAGAATCTCATTGCTCAACCCAGAACATTATCCTCTTTCTACACCCAAGCACCTCGACGTGGTTCCCAGACCACGCAACGGCGCCCTAACAATTACGAAAGTACAAACGACGGCTAACGCTAAAAATACGCGAAGCCCCCCAAAAAGGGACTCTCATAAGTGACGCCCCAACTTCGTAATCAACAAAACTAAAACGAACTCTCACAAGTGGCTTCCCTTATCGTGGGGCAGCAAAAGCAGTCTCACACGAGACTGCTAAGTGATGCAGAGAATGGACTTCTGGTGCTTAAAGTGAACAGATTGCTGCAGAAGGAAAACTGGGAGTCTGTTTCCGTAGAGAACCGCAGAGCCAAGGACTGAACAAGTATCGTAACTATGTAAGTATAATGTCCTTTATCTATTTTTCCTTGGTTTATAACGAAACTCTCAGTATCTCCGATTATGTGACATCAAATTTTATTGTGACGAATATGACTATTTGATAGGCAACGACTCGGTAAACAACGCCTCAAAGCAGGAATAGCAACAGAAGCAAAGTCCTTTTGCTAAGCAACGACTTACTAGTTTTCGCTACAGAGGACAACAGACCAAGACACAAATTGTTCGGTGTGGTGGCCTTCATTCGGTCCTCTCAAATTTATAAAAGAAAGTTAATTCGTGAATTCGAGAGACTCGTTCCTAAGTGACTTCAGAAGGCAGTTCAGTATTTGAGTGTTCAGCTGTGAAATGTTAACCGGCGGACAAAGGAAGCTGAAGAAGTGGCCGGCCCGTAAATCAGAACCAAGTCAGTCACGCAGAAGAGAAAACACTCGTAGTCCCGTGAGGAATGGAGCGAGTCGTAGACAATCATTGGTTGTGAGCTGTCATAACTGACTGTAATTGTAAAGAAGTGTCAGTAAAACCAGTCATCGAATCCAGAACCCATTATTATTCATCACGCAAACCCCGCATACGTGATAGTATAATGATTAGTCAATAATTAACTGGAAGTGATGCGTTAGATTTGGGTCGTACCTTAATTAGGGGTACTATCCTGAGTGGACAATATTAAAATGGTTCTCAGAGAGCTAGGATGGGGTGGTATGGACTGGATCAATCTGGCTCAGGATGACGACCAGTGGAGGGCTCTTGTGAACACAGTGATGAACCATCGGGTTACATAGAATTATGGGAAGTTCTTGAGTGGCTGCACAACTGGCGGCTTCTCAAGAAGGACTCAGATCCATTAAGTTAGTTTAGTTATCCTGCAAATCTTTCTATAGGATATGAGGAAACCCTCTAAACATGTGTATATCAGATGTAGAGAATGATTTAAGAGAGCTGGAACTAAAGAGATGGGTTCAGAAGGTAAACAAGAGAGAAGAACGTACATCTGCCGTAAAGTCAGACAATGTTGTTAGAGGACTGCAGAGCAAAAGGGAAAACACGTAAAGAAAGACGAGAGGAAAGAAGGAAAGAAATGAACACAAAAGAGAAGAAATAGAAGAAAAGAGAGGATTTCTGGTCTATAAATCAGTCGATCACCACAGATTTGTCAGCCCTTCGCAGAGGCATGTACTCGTAAGATTTACGGAGGGGCATGAAATCGCAAACATATGAAGAGAGGCCGGTAAGATATTGGCCCCCAAGACACGCAAACTGATGTGCGGTTTCTGTTTCTGTGGGCTGATCGCGTGACGGTATTTGGTACAGTCTGATATAGTCACAAGAGTGCATTTACCTTACGAAATACAAAATTCAAACACAGAATGTTCTTGGCAAATACCTCAAATCCTGAACTCGTTTTTCGTGTCCGTTTCAAACCTTGAAAGCACAACTGTATTTGACAGATAAGGTAAAAAAAAAGGTAAAAATATCCCTGTAACAGGCCGTGAAGACCCATAGGGTTGTGAGACGTCGATGCTCCCACACTTTCTTTAGACAATCGGATCACAGATGGCGGTGAGGTTGTCATCCTCACGCGCCGGTCGCCCTTTGTCCCTCAGGAAGATTCTTGGTACTCATTTCTGTCAGAGGCTCAGTCGACCCCAGGGCCACAGTGAGGTTGAAAGGATTAGTTAAATTGAAAAAATCTACTTCATCGGGACTCGAAACCGCAACTTCCCGGCTTGCAGCATAGTACTTCAACCAACTACGTTACTGTGTGTCCCCCGTATAATTTTATAAGTTGACTCTAGAATTACTGGATTTTCGGACTTTGTCCATCGTTGGATTTTCTGATAACTAGAAAACACTAGGTTTCGGAAACTGGATGTTTCCGTCCTCAGGTGAAGGTGGGAGACATCTATTCTATTGGATCCTTTACAAAGAGCTGACCTCAGTCGCTGGAGGTGTCTCTCACACCCTCATCTGTGGACGGAAACAGATCTGGTTTCCGGGATGTTGTGTTCTTTATAATACAGGACAATGAACAGAGTCCGAAACCGCAATAATTCTGAGTTTAATTTTACATTGAATAATCTCAGGTTGCACTAAATTTAACCATGAACTTGTAATAGTACGTGAAATTTCTGATCACTGCCACGTATGTCCTTGTTACATTTGCTTCATAGGGATACAGTTAACCGTGGTGTAATTCATATTTCGCCAGACTCAGCAACAAACCGTATAATCTACTACATTTTAATTAATAATAAACATTTCGCAAAATCTCGGAGGACAGTAAATGTGGAGGAAAAGAGAGAACGAGAGAGAGATCATAGCCGAATCTCGACGCTCCTTGGCGTGTTGTCTCTACTTAAGCTGCACGCGACTTCAAGAACTACTTCTCTTCTTGGCACGAATGCCTCTGAAATTAATAACAATCAGGCGCTTGCTACATTAATATCGTGGAGACTTATCAACAAGGCTTCCTTGAGCCCAGATCTGCCTGTCTTCCGCAATCTATAATCATCTGGAACTAATTTAAAGAGGTTCTTGGGATCAATGACTTTCACTCTTGGGAGTAAGAGAACATACTGTGACGTGTATACCCATTGCTAGGCAACGGGTCGGTAAACACATTCCCGCTGAAGCAAACGCGTGGAAGAATAAGAAGACCGTTCCTAGGTAACGGCCCAGTAAACATGTATTTTGGACAATAGAAGGCAGTGTTTTCCGTACAGTCCGTGCAAAGTGGTTATAAAAAGTGTTCGGCATATCAGGAGTAGTTGAAGTATGTAGAAGCAAAGTTGAAAGATTATATAACAGTAGTCGAGAGTAGTCTAATCGTGTCGAGTCTTCGGGGTTGACAGCTTCAGAAATGGCAAGAAAGGAATTAGCCTGTTCCAAGAAGACCACGTGTGATTTGAAGTTACAGTGAGACTGTGATAAATCCGTTGCCATGATACGACTAGTGAAGACTGAGAATCCTAGTGCGTGTGTAACGGTGAACTGCAAAGTGTGTAAATCAACGATATTGCTGTAATTGCCTGTAGTCCCGAGTACAGTGTATAAGTGTCAATAAATTCAATCATTCAACCCAAAACCCGTTTTATAAGTCATCTTTACACGTGACAATATTTTCGTCCTTGTAACTTGTTATAGGCCGACGTGCGGTTCAAATCTTAGCAGGGATTTTGGGTATCATGATGGATTTCGTGGTTTCTCTCATGTCTCCCAGATTCTCACTACACGGAGCGCTTACTCCCAAGTGTCAGTGTTGAGAGGTTGGCATTCCTGCTTCCGGTTTTCATCGTCCGGTTTCCTTCTCAGCTCGAGGCTGGTTTTCCTAACCGAAGTTTCTGGTCAAGTAACACGCAAGGGAGAGATGAGGAATGTATATAAAATTCTGGTCGGGAAATCTTAAGATAAAATATTACTTGTAAGATCTAAGTAACGTTCCAGACTTGTATTCGGGAGGTGTCCGTTCGAACCTCCTGACAGGTTTTCGTGCTTTCTCTCATTTCCTCCAGGCAAGTTCTGGGATACTATAGAATAGGCCACGACTACTTCCTTCCAAATCCTTTCCAATTAATCATTCATCAGTCTTCATACTGTGGCGTATAGATCTGTTGCTGGGTAGGGACCGCGAAGGAAACGACGGAACGGCGAAGTAAACATGACTACAACAATAGAGCTGTTTCTCGGTAAAAACGTTCCCGCCGCAACGGTTACGCATGCAACGGGGTAAACGGGGTGTTGTCTAAGCGGTCTGCGCCGAGGAGTTACAGAGAACTGTGACAGCCAGTCAGCTGAGCTCTGCAAGAGAGGCTGAGTAAAGGTAGCATTCTACTTGTCTTGACAGTTGACAAGAGTTCTGCAAGGGCGCCTGTGACAAGAGGAGGTGAGGGCGTGGAGCAGAAGAATCTCCACTGTTAGAAGCCGTTGCCAGGGAACGGCTGGTGAAGACACAGCAGGCTGGAAAAAGTCTTAGGAAGTGCTGTGGTGATTTGTGAAGTGTGGAGGTTAGCGATAGCTCTGTAATTGCTTGCAGTTCCAAGTGGTATGTATAAACGGTCAGTAAATCCATTTACCAATCCCATACCCCGTCTATAGTCACACACATATAGGTGACAATATCATCAGACGCTAGAGCCTGAGATCCTTATAGTGTCATGGAAAAACTCAAGAAAAAAAAACAGATGAAACGAAACTTGCTCCAGTTACGGGGGTTTCTCAATTTTCGATGTATACAGTATCCATAATCCTTAGAAGATTGCGCTTCGATCGGCAGGCGTTGCTCGACATGCACAAATCCCACATCACACACACACACACACACACACACATGTAGTAACCCGTATAATGGAACGTGCTGCTACCTGGTGACGAACATCAGAAACTGCTTGTTATTATTTGACCGCGTGTAGCGCTCCTTACGCCCCAGTTACGTCGTGAGCTTTAGACTTATCTATCTGCACCTCCGACCCCCGTTAATTAAAGTGCAGTATGACGTTATTATTAAGTTCGTAAAGTATACGGGGCACAGAAATTAGGTTCACTAGTATTAGTAATAATCGGATAAGTAAATATATGTGCAAGTTAAAGAACGACAAATATACACATTTTTTAATAGTCCAAAAATTTAGTGGACATTTCCACAAAATCTAACCCTACAGTTCTCAGTTCTTCCCTAGGCTCTTTTCTCAATGTTCTTCACGGACTACGTGGAAAGCAGAACATGCAGTAGACGTCATAATAGATGAAACCTCGGAATTATTTTCTGAAACCATTCTCGTAAAATTAAAAGGTCAGTAAGACATCACGTAACACCTGGGATGGACGGCGAGTGACAGGATGGATAATGAACCGGAAAATATTTGAAAGGAAGCTGTAATGGCCCAATAGAGGCACTATCCCTGAATTTGCCTGCAGAAACTGAGGAAGACTACAAAAAAATCAGTCAGTATAACTGATGTCCCGGTAGAGATTCAAACCGAATACTTTCTTAAAGAAGCTCTAGAGCACTGCCGCGTCACCAACCTACTAGATTCCTACATGGCGTCTTTTTTTCAGGTTTTCAAACCAAAATTCTGTAAGCATTTTTTATTTCCAAGATAAACAACAGTTCATATTCCTTTCTTATACTCGTCTACACACTAGTGAACTGAGGCCCTGTGAACTGCTTTAGATTCTTTTGGCTTGATAACAGCAAAGTTGTCTGTCGTTAACACAGTTTATACCACACTGCACATGATCTGGCTAATCATCGCCTCAAAGCATCGACTGTCATCTATTAAATATGGAAAATTTCCTCGCTCTTAATGTTTACCTCTGTTACGGTCTTCTAGAAGCGGACTCGCTGCATAATTCTGGCGCGTTTACTCACATCTGTTTATGTATTCAGAAAACAGTTCCTCTTAAGCAAACGTGTGCTTCACGTTCCTCTACAGCTTTTGTTCGAAACGTTCCTCACACCGGTAAATATACAGAAAGATGCTCTTGACATGGGCCCTGGAACGCAAGTATATCTTCATGTAACGTATCCATCACTTTTGTCAGATTTTAACAAATGCTTCGACAAATATTAGTAAAACTCTCTAATATCATAGGAGGCCGGAATAGCAACTGGCTACAGACTGGAAGGCCGAGGGCTCAGAGTTCGAGTCCTGGTAATGGCAAGAGTTTTCTCCTCTCCTCGTCGTCCAGACTGGCTCTGGGGCCCACCCAGCCTCCTATCAAATGGGTACCGGGGGGTCTTTCCTCGGTGCTAAAGCGGCCTGGGTGCGAAAGTGACCGCTCACCTCCAACTAGCGTCAAGGTCAAGAATGCGTGGATCTATATATCTACTTCCCCAGTACATCCTCGTGGCGTAGTGCTTAATTAGTTAAGCAGGGGACAACTTTTTACCTTCTTCGCTAATATCACATAATGATAATCAGTAAAGCAGTTCAATTGTAACATGGGGACAGAGAGAGTTATGGCGATGCTAACAGACGCATCATTACAACTTGTTGTGAACACACCAAAAATTACTTTATCTTATGCTTAATTATGCACCTCGTCATAAAGACAGACGTGGGAGTGGACGTACAGCACGAAACATCTTTGATCTGGCCAATATAATGTAACGTGATCGAGTGTGACTAGAGAAGAGGTCTTGATTGGTAATCGGATTTACTGAACTCTTAAACAATTCGTTAGTATAAATAACTACGACAGTCTCACTGAGTTACACGGCACAGCACACATCTATTCTCAGTCTTCATTAGCTGTTACTTGGTAGCGGCTTCCAGCGGCAGACATTCCCTTTCCACTGGGTTCCCGAATTGTCCTCGGACTCAGCTTCTCTCTTTTCGCAACTGACGTTCCTCTGCTACCGAGCCCACGTGCTAGAAGGCCGGCTGTCATCTCACACCAGCCTCCTACTCTTACAGCTGCCGTCTCAATACTCTCTCGTAATGGCAATTGGTACTCGTTATATAGCCTCAGCACGGACCGTACAGAAAATATGTCTTCCGTGATTGCGTGTTCTCTCGTTTCCAGGGAAACGAGTCCACAGAGTTGTTTCCTAGCAACGGCTGCTGTGCTGTCACCTCTTTGCATAGCTGTTACTTGGCAATGGATCTACATGTCACATGGTGGAGGGAGGCAACCTGACATGCGTATATTTCTTTGTGGGTTACTTTACAAAGCTCTCAGTGGCTAGAATGCTAGGATGATAAATGAGTAATGAATCGGGAAGCATTTGACAGACGAAAATTTTAGTTTAATCGAGTTACTATCCTAGAAGGCACGAGAAACGCCACGAAAAGATCTATGCTAAAACAGCCGGTGTCCAGGCCGAGATTCGAACCGAGCACTTCCCGAATTCGAGTCTAGACCGTTACCGCTACACCAATAGGGACGGTGGCATGCTTTTGATTATTTATATTAAAAATATGTTGGTTTCCGTACTTTTGGGGACCTTTGTCAAATAAATCAGTTGATACGAAACAATAACTTCAATCGTCATTTTCCTATCGCTATACCAGCTGAGGGGAAATTTGGAGCGAAGAGAGATGAAGTGACGGGAGGTTGGAGCTTCATAACTTGTACACTTCTCCAAGTATAATTACAGTGAACAAGTAAAAGTGGATGAGATGGGCAGAGCATGTGGCACGAATGGGAGCAAAGAAGAAAACATATAGGATATTGGTGGGAAAGCCGAAAGGAAAGAGACCACTAGAAAGACAAAAACGTAGGTGGGTGGACAACGTTAAAATATAGCTTAGAGAGAATGGGGTGGTATGGACTGGACCGATATGGCTCAGGATAGAGACCAGTGGACGGTTCTTGTGAAGCCGGTAATGAACCTAAGGCTTAGTTACGTGCTGTAGTGAACTGTAGAGTGTGTGAATTAGTGAAACGGTTATAATTACTTGTAGTCACCGATCTGTAATAGTTCAATAAATCCAATTGCCTATTAAAGCCCCGTTTACAGTCACTCAATCAAGTTACAGTATATTTCGTATGATTTGATACTGATGTAGTCATAAACAAACAAAAAAACAAACTCCGTGGTTTTAGTCCGCAAGCGCACTATACCGACCGAGTGACCGCCGCTTATCTGCGAAGTTAGTGCCAAATTTAGCGGATAGAGGGTGTTGAAATAGCTCCTCAATTGTCCTCACGAGGTTGAGTGGACCCGTTCCAGACCCACTACTTCTCAGAAAATCTGGTAGCGCCGGGAATCAAACCCGAACCCCTGGATCTGTAGCCAGGAACTTTGACCACTAGACCACAGAGGAGGTTACTGATGTAGTCATGCAGGCTTGAAACTGGTGGTGTGATCAATACTGGCCTCTAGCGAAGTTTCTGCGTATTATTACATATGTAAACACTAGTTCTAACAATCACCACGAAAGCGGCACTGCACGTATATTTTCTCTGCCATCTAGCGAGAGTAGCGAGTATTTAGAACATCAATATACATTTAGCGGTTTTTGACCCTACGGTGCCAAGTGATTACTACTATAAGTACCAACTGCTTTGACATATTGAAATTCTGCATCCCGCCCAGAGAGTGTATTTGTGTGCTTCATATGGTTATCGCAATAAACAGCGACAGTTTCCTTAAATAGAATTCACTGGTTGGTCTTTGTAGTGGAGACGTGTTTCCCGTGATGTACGAACTGCGTTTTATGTCATTTTTTTTATTGCTAGTGGGGTGGGACTAAGTCCCTTGTACTGCGGCCACTTCTGGCCTATTGTACCAGCCCCAGATGATAGGTGAGGGTGATTGTGGAGCAATTGGTGGAATGAAGATTGGCAGGAGAAACCGAAGTACTCGGAGAAAACCTGCCCCAGCGTCACTTTGTCCACCACAAATTCCACTTGACCAGACCCGGGATCGAACCCGGGAGTCTTTAAGGAGTTATTACGAAATTGTTTAGAATATCGTTCTGTCGGTGTCAACAATGATAAACAGAAGCAACAAGCACTGTGTTTTTGGACATTATCCATCGTCTTGTCTATTGAAAAAAAAACATCCTGTTTCTTTTTTTATTGGATCCAATAGATAGAGCTAGCCCGGAGATAGGGGCTAGCTCTATCTATTGGACCCAACTGAGTAGGTTTTACCTGAAGATGGAGAGAGGCTCCAGTTTCCGAAATGCTGTTTTAAAAAAGAAAAGGGACTTTTTTTTTAAATAGACAAGACGATGGATAATGTCCAAAAACATAACATTTGTAGCCATGTCCCATCGTCACAAACTTTTAGATCTTATAAACAGCAACAGATCTGTATGATTTTTTAAGGTGGTGGACAGTCGGCAGTCAGTCGAGAAACGTCCGAGTTTGGTGGAACTGCAGGTTTCATACCCGTGTTCGAAAGTACAAAACGGAACCATAACCAACGCCAGTTACATCAAGGTCAGATTACATCTATAGAAAAGGTAAAGCTACCCCTGCAACAGGTCGTGGAGGCCAATAGGTTTGTGAGAAGTCGAGGCTCACACATTTTCTAGAAAATCGGTTCATAGATGGCGGTGAGATTGTCAGCCTTACGCGCCGGCCGCCTTTCAGCCCCAGGAAGATTCCTGGTACTCATTTTTGTCAAGCTGAGTATCGATTGCGCGCGGCTGTTCGTGTGCGGCAAACTCGTTTGTTTGTTTACCGTGTTCGTGTCCAGGATCGAAGCGCGGCAGCCGCTGTTCCTCAGTTCTCGCGAGATCGTCATGAATACTGCACGTGCAGGGGCTTCCTTTATGTTGATGCTCAAGATTATCGAAGGAAAAAGGAAACCGAAACGAAAAGTGCGTTGCTGGATGAAGGAACTGTATCGGCAGCGAATGCAATACGAAAATAGACTTATGCGAGATATGACATTTGAATTAGTGGAAGATACAGTCAAAAAAATTACGCGAATATCATTATCGGATTTCGAACACATAACCTCATTTATCGAGGAAAGAGTGAAAATATGGACACCCAAACAAGATATGTGAGACTTCTTAGTTCAGGACTTTTCTCTTCGAAATAAAGACAATAAAGTTGTCATCTGATTTTTTAAATCCTGAACTGGCATTTTCATTTCGTCACCTACGTCCTTCCATGCGTCCTCGCGTATACTTTTGTTGTGGTAATTAGCACTTTTTGAATTCCACAATACCTCTTTAGGTTTATAAAGCTGTATGATAGCGAGACACTTTTCATTATCCATTTTGCAGCGAAAGAAACACCGGGACGCCACAAGACTGTCTCAGCTGAAAGCACAGCACACTGAAATACCTTTGCCGCGGGACAAAGAACCAATCCAATTTGGCTCGACACGCGCGAAGTTCGCGCGCGCGGCAGTGTTCGTTCTGCCGCCCGCGGCAACTTGGTATCGACTTTGCGAAGCCAAACAACGGACACTGCCATAGTGCGGCTGGAAGGACTAGGTCACTTGAAA
>NW_019726223.1:1479057-1574786 GCF_002891405.2 Cryptotermes secundus
CTTTTTGAATTCCACAATACCTCTTTAGGTTTATAAAGCTGTATGATAGCGAGACACTTTTCATTATCCATTTTGCAGCGAAAGAAACACCGGGACGCCACAAGACTGTCTCAGCTGAAAGCACAGCACACTGAAATACCTTTGCCGCGGGACAAAGAACCAATCCAATTTGGCTCGACACGCGCGAAGTTCGCGCGCGCGGCAGTGTTCGTTCTGCCGCCCGCGGCAACTTGGTATCGACTTTGCGAAGCCAAACAACGGACACTGCCATAGTGCGGCTGGAAGGACTAGGTCACTTGAAAAATCCAATGACTTCATCTGGAATCGAACCCGCGACCTTCCGGCAAGTAACATAGTGGCTCAACCAATTACACTAACGTGCCTCCCTAATCCCCTAATATCACGTTCAGTAGCTGATGGCGCTAATTTCACCCAGTATCTGCCCTCGTATTTCTACAACTGTACCACAGATGGCAGGAGTAGCTGCAGACGTATGGAATGACGGAGGCAGCAGCAAAATGTAGGGCAATGCACGCGACGAGACCATTATACCACGGTGACTCATCCTTGCCCCAGAACTGATATTTTACTACCTGGCAATCTGCGCAGGCGCACATAAGCGCTGCAGATGTGGGCTACAATTCTAGCTATTTTAGGATACGGATTTAAAACAAGAGAACGTGGCTTTGCGAGCGAAGTCATGCTTGTCTATTGATTGTCGGGTACAAGAGGATAAGACAAAAATGTTTCCACTGGTCTGCACCTAATGGGCCGCGACGATCCCCGGTGATTATCAAATTGTGTTCCGCTGAACACCCCGTTTATATCTCCATTACTTAACCACGCCGTTTCACCTACATGGATAATAACATTAATCTTCCAGCTCGCAAAGATTTACCAAGTGACCTTTAGGTTGTCTGACCAAAATTCTCTTCGTATATCACATACATCCCATGTATACATGATCTTTCCATCTTATCCTCTTTAAATCTTATCACCATAAAAATATCTGTTGAAGGATAGATATTATTAAATTTATCATAATGCAGTTTCCTCCATCACACATCTACGTCATATATTCCCCTCAGCACCTGTTCCAAAGCACCCACAGTCTGAAGAATGCCGTCTTCTGGGATGTGACGCCGTGTAGATATTGTGTTACCCGACGTTTCGGAGGAACGTGTCACCTCTCTCTTCAGGGTATAAGAAATCTGTGAGCGATGAACCAGGGTACAGAATGCTGCAGCCACCGGCTCACGCTGGTTCATCGCTCGCGGATTTCGTATACCCTGAAGACAGAGGAAACACTTTCCTCCGAAACATCGGTTAACACAATATCTACACGGACCCACATCCCAGAAGACAGCATTCTTCGTAGTCACCGCCGTGAAAACCTCAAAGCTTACCCTCAGTCCGTTCATCCCGTAATATGAGACTATGTTGTACACCCATACATAACAGTAGGAAAATTTATGGAATAACAGTCTTCTTATATGCGACACCGTAAAATTTCGTATGGACTTTCTGCGTACATCTTCGGGTAGAAGATGGAGTCAGCACGTTCATCCGAAACTTGGCACCTGCCCACTAAACTACACTGCGTCATCATGTTCCAGAAGACAATCTTCGTTTTCACAGCCGCAAGAAGCTTCACACCTCACAGGTAAAATTCTTCAGAGTTCACTTTTTACGTTTTAGCCGAGTCGCTGAACTTATCGTAAACATACGGGTACACTATCATTACATCTGAACCAATAGAAGTACAGTTAACCTTATACCCCCAGCCTTTGGAACGGTGATATCAGGTTCTTTTATATTTATACCAATTTTTATAAATTGGTAATAGCTGGCAATGAAAGCTGCCCATAGTCTCAGAGTATAGAAATGAGGGGGGCATTTGAACTTTGGACTCTTTGGAATGGTAAACAGTAATATCAGAACTTCCTCTTTGGAACGGAAGAGTTCACAGAGGCGATCGTGTATCAAGGTGATGAGTTCCTGCAGATGATAACGGTAATCGACTGACTATAGGAGGCCTTGAGAATTTATGCTTTTGTTCCTTTTTCTTCTCGCCATGCGATGAGAACGCTTTGCGCCAGCATCGGTGGCCCAGTCGAGTTACCAGACAGCTGATAAGCAGGAGATGCTCGGCCTGTTCGGAAGCCGCTACATAGCGGCATCGGCGCGTTAATTGTGTTGTTGCAAGTGCCATCTGTTGCTTACGTCATCTTGTAACCAGTTTTTTTTTTTTACTCTCTACGTTCCTTATTCTGAACGTCACCTTAATCAATGTTGAATAATCTTAAACCTGTTACAAATACCAACTATGCAGTCTTCATTCAGAGTCCAAGATCAATGTAGCTGACTGGACGATATAACTCATTTTAGCCTATTTTCCTTATTTTTAAAAAAAAACGGAAGTACGTTTATGCGATCTCCATGTTGTCTGTCTGTCGATCTGCGAATCCTCCCTCCCCCTTCTGAATGCCTGAACCAATCTTTGTGAAACTTGGAATGTATATCATGTCACCTAAGACAATCTCAACGACTTACTTCATAAATCCCATCCATCAATCTGTGTGTCTGTACGTGTATTGCCCTATCGTTGCTAGGCAACGGCACTGTAAAGACATTCCTGCGGCAACGAAGAATTTTTGGAGGTGTCGTTTTCTAAGCGGCCCATGACGTGTCAAAAGTAAGTAGGCGATCATTTCTCCACAGAATTTATTGTTTTTCTGATGTAGAAGAAAGACGTGGCTTTATCTTGTAAATTGATAATTGATGGTGTGTGTGCAAATATGTTTAACAAAACAATTCGCAATCACTGAAAAAAAAATAATAATGCTACTTTTGGCATCACTGTACGTTCTATGTTTCCTTGCTTTCTCTCCACTAGTTTATTTCCTTCCAAGCCATAGTATGTGTGACTGGTATACGCCTCAGCTACCAATTCTAGTTAAAAACATTGTTAACAATTTTGCAAGCCTATCAGAACAAATGTTCCATAACTGTTTCGGTATTTGGCCAGATACTGATTCAAATCCAATGTTGTTTATGCACACGGAGACTTTTTACTTTGTTGACCTGTTCCATGGCTCTGCGCCTCAGCATTCATCAGCAAAATTCGTCTGCGCCTCGCAGCCGGCGGTGCACCGGTCGCCGTGAAGCGCAGAGCAGTGATCCGGTCAATAAAGTTAAAAAAAAAGTATCTCTATAATAACTTCTTCCCACCTCAAGGTTTCTTGCTAAGTAACTCTTCCTGTAAGATATCCCCGTACCAGCTACGTGCCCACCCCATCGTCGGTCTAGCTATTCTGACTGAATAAACCGAGCAAAAAGAGTTCCGTCGATTTTCAATTTACATCATCACCAGGGCCCGGATTTTGATGACCTGAAAATATTTAAAAAATGACCTATAAAATGACCGAAAAAAATCCAGAAAAATGACCTAAAAGAGAAAAGAAAGAACACTTCGCTTCCATGTTATTTACATTTCAGAAAACATATGAAGAAAAATTCCCTAAAATGGCCAAAAATGACTAGAAATACCCTTAAAAGTCCAAAAATTTACCCAAAAATTACCCCCAAAATGAAANCAAAAATTCCCCCCAAAATGAAAAAATGACCTTAAACCTAAAAATGTCAAAAAATGACAAAAATTACCTATAAAATTTACATTTCTGTAACCATCAGCTCATATCCGAGATTTATATATTTAAGAGCATCGCATAGGATACAAGGAAAAAAAAAGATGACATGTCATCAAAATCTGGGCCCTGATCATCACTGTCAAATAGTACCCTTTCGGAGTAAGAGATCATATTTTGATACAACACAACTGATAAAAAACACTGCTTTATAAACGATGTTTGAAGTTCCAAGGAGGTGACCGAAAATTACTGTGCTTACTGTAGTGTGAGGGACCATACCAACTCTTACACTTTCCTCCCCAGCCTTGAAGGCAAGAAGCATTGTCCATGCTAAACATTATGTAACTATCTGCCATGCTACACGGAGGCACGTCGCAGTTTTTCACGTTCAATTTGTGTGTGTGTGTGTGTGTGTGTCTAGGTCTATCTTCCCTTCTCGAAAAATATGTGTTGAGACCTCGAGGTACTCGCAGCGGTGGTTATCTTCTGGGATATAACGCCATGTAATCCGTTTAAAGTCAACCGACGTTTCGGAGAGGCATGTCGCCTCCATATTCAAGATCAAAGAATAAGCCAAAAAAAAACAGCGTCAAAGCAGGTGGCTTTAAAGATGGAGGCGACATGCTCCTCCGAAACGTCGGCTGACTTTCAACTTACTACGCGGATTTATATCCGAGAAGACAGGACTCTTCATGCGTTAAGATTTTCAAGTAAGGGGGTAAGAAAGAGTGGACGAAGAAGTGGGAGAGTGAAGGAAGGAAGAAAGGAAGGAAACAGTAAAGGACCGAACAAAGGAAAACAGAAAGAGTGTATCTGTCTCGAGGGAACAGTCACGCTGGGCGCGGTTGGCACGCAAGGTAGTCAAGATCTCGAGGAGGACACGTCTGCAATAACGAAACAAAAGTTCACTTCCGAAGATAATAACACCACCATCTTGCGAGGTCGCGGACCGTTAAGAGAACACGCCTTCTCTCACTGCCGCTACTGATGGTATTCTCAGTTAGGACATTACACGTTGTTAAGGAAACAAAACACCGTCGCGATTATTAACAAAGACCGCTGTATTTCATCTTATAACACAATTCAGGCGTCCATTTTAACATTATACTCGGATCTGTATCCACCGTTACGTCTCGGAACAGCTCACATTTGTCTGCTGGTATATGCCAACGTAAGACTATGCATCTTCCTAAGGCGAGGGGAATCGGGCCGTGCATCCAGAAGCTGACGGTGCAGATTTCTTGCAATCAGTTTAAGGAACGTAAACTCTGAAATGTAATAATTTTAACTTTCTCTTTACCCCCAAGAATATTCCTGATACTCATTTCTGTCAGGGGTTGAGTCGACCCCCAGGGCCATAGTACGGCCGGAAGGATTAGGTCAACTGATATATCCAACGACCTCATCGAGAATCGATCCCGCGACCTTCCGGATTGTAGCATAATATCTCAACCAACTACGCACCGCGTGTCCCCGAACACTGCCCGGGAGCCTTCAGAATGAAAGAAAATTAGTTATTTTCTCATGGTTCAAAAAGTTCAGTCGGTTTCATAACTATCCTTCAGTTTACACCTTGGTAACCCCTAAGATTTTTAAGTCCCGTTCTGAATATACATTATAGTGTATACATTCACTCCCCGAGTGTGCCATACGTCCTCTCCGTCCCATTCTGCTTTAATCTAATGACGCTCACATGAATACACACTGAGGTGCAGAAAGCGCCATCTTGTCACTCAGAGCGTTATGCAGGTTTTACTGAAGGCTGTTACGCAACCCAAGTCACGCCTGGTTATCGCAGTGGACGGAAACCAGACTTTAACTCTCAATATTTGTGTCATGTATGACTCACGCGCTGGGATCGACCTGGAGGGAGAGAGATGAAGCTATACGCCTTAAAGAACACAGCCGTCCCCAGGGGTGTAGACATCTTGAGAACTAGAATGTTTCCTTTAGCGATCAATCCCATTGCCTGTCTATACATCCCCAAACAGCACTGGACAAATTTTCATGAAATGACTCAACATAATTACATCTCAGAACTATTATCGTTCTTCCATCATAAATATCCACTTGGCGAATCATTTCTTTGTTATTCGTCTGTGATCGTAATTGTAACTGTAGCTTAACGTACAAAAACGCTGCATTTTTTCCACAGAGTTCATTTACGCGTTTCATATTGTCACGTGCCCTAGTATCAGTGACAAATAATTAATGGATTACGGATTTGACGGAGCTGTTTTATTGGATAAGTTTAAGTTGTAACTACAAAGAATTACTATAACACTCCAAATTATTACTAGAACAATAACACATAAAGCAAAGTCCTCACCCTTCAATTCTGATCTTCGTTTGTAGCCCCCGGGACTCTGCTATTGGATTCTGTCTGTCAGTCCATCTTCTGTTGAGCCGTGTAGGAGTCAGTAGTTTCTCATTTGCCCTGAACTCCTATCAACTCAACTGCTGAGCTGCTCCGAACGACGTCTTCCTGACGAATCCCCCCGAACAGACTACATTGCTCCCAATATAGGCTCGGCACGGACCACCTACAGAAAACACAGTGCTGCTCAGCAACGGATATCGTGTATTGTGCCCACCCATGCATTGCCTAGCAATGGACGCCCTATTGTTGCACATTCGTTGCTTTGATATGTGTTTACCATTCTGTTACCTAGCACTGGACGCCCTTTTATTGTTGGATGCTTGTTGCTTGAAATATGTTTACGCATTCGTCTCCTATAAACGGCCCAGTCTGTCACAATATGATCCTCAGCAAATAAGACAAAGGCAATAGCTGTTTAATGAAAGGAGAATGTGAGAACTAAAATAGCGATAAATAATAACACAACACGTAAATAGTTTTAATTGCTTGGGGTACACGATAACAGTATCAAACAACAGAGAACTAGAAATAAAAAAGAATAGATTTAATCGAATGTGCAGCACAATATGAAGAACACGGAAAGCGAGACAGATAAAACTGTATTAAGCTGTGGAGGCACCTGCACTTACATATGGAGCAGAAATGTGGACTATAACGAAAACGAAAGGAGGCAAATGCAGAAATAAAGTTCTTGAGGAGTGCAGTAGGCTACTCAAGGAGGGCCAAACAAGAAATACTAAAATCAGGGAAGAGGTGAACGTCTTTAATCTAAATACTCGTAATAAAATTCTAAAATCCAGGTCAAAATTGAAATTTCATGTGCAACAAATGGAAGACAGGCGAACTTCGAATAAAATTCTAGCATAGAACCCAAAAGAGAAGACAGAACATGGAACGCCCGTAGTTAAGATGGACAGAGCAGCATACTCATCAAGAGGACGGAAGAGAACATGCATGGCCTAATCCATGAAGATGATAACCAGGGCCCGGATTTTGATGACATGTCATCTTTTTTTCCTTGTATCCTATGCGATGCTCTTAGGTATATAAATCTCGGATATGAGCTGATGGTTACAGAAATGTAAATTTTGTAGGTAATTTTTTGTCTTTTTTTTTACATTTTTAGGTTTAAGGTCATTTTTTCCATTTTGGGGGTATTTTTTTTTTTACTTTTAAGGCTATTTCTTGTCATTTTTGGCCATTATAGGGAAATTTTCTTCATATGTTTTCTGAAATGTAATTAACATGGAAGCGAAGTGTTCTTTCTTTTCTCCTTTAGGTCATTTTTCTGGATTTTTTCGGTCATTTTATAGGTAATTTTTTTAATTATTTCAGGTCATCAAATTCCGGGCCCTGCATATTACATTTTTGGGTCATATTTTAGGTCATTTTTCTGGATTTTTTCGGTCATTTTTAAATATTTTCAGGTCATCAAAATCCGGGCCCTGATGATAACAATGTGATTCTGACAATAAAGAGTGATTATATCCCTAAACAACATTAACAGTGTGGCTTTTCCAATTAAGACAGCGTGTTTCCCATTTTTTAAATATTACTTACATGAAGTTAAAACATCAGAAGACTTCAATAAGTATTTAATTACACTATTTGGACTGCAGAAGTTACACAGGGTACAGTGAGATCGATACATAGTCATGGATCATGAAATGGTGAATGTTTGGAACGAGTCGATCGTGACTTCATCTGATGTACTGGACAGACTTGAGAGACTGGAGAAGCCCACAAAAACTTCAAGAAAGCCGGTAATGAGGCTTACAATGAATACAATAAGAAGGCATTAACTCTACACCAAAACTACTCAGCAAAAGGTTACAATACAAAATGTCCATTAATCACATAAAATGGCGCTTCTAGCGTTGTCTGTACCTCTCAAGTTCTCATCACCGTTTTGCGGAAACAGTTACAGATCCGGCATTAAAGATTGCGGAAGTGGGACAGTCATCAGTGGCATGAAGTGCACACGAGGTTTCATGAAAATCCATCAATTTGTGGAAACAATATACACGAACATTAAACAAGGATGGTGGACCGGCTGTTTCACATCATGATCCAAGGGAGGGGATAATCTTCCTATGTACAATGTAGCCTTGTTACACTGCAGTTTAGAGATGATCTGCCTCGGTAACCGTGTCAACACTTGCTGTGTGACTCATCTGCCTGTTACTGACAGACACTCCTATGTAAAGAAGCAGAAGCTGTTATCACAGGTAAACAGATATCCCAAACTTCCTTAATGTTTTTCTTGCTTCCATCCCATTCCAATGTTATCCATTATTCACTACTTAGTGTTTTTGTTCATGTCCTTCCTTTCATCGGATCAGTGACTAGGCTACGGACTGGGCGACTGAAGTACTGAGATTCGATTCCTTACAGAGGCAAGAGAGTGTTCTTTTCTCCACACCGTCCAGAACAGCTCTGGGTCCCAACCGGCTTCCTAACCAAAAGGCACGATAGACACTTTTCCGGGGAGTAAAGCGGTCGGGGGCTGAAACTAACCACTCACCTCCATCTAGTGCCGATGTGAAACATGCTTGGAGCTACATCTCCACTTCCCCATACGTCTTCATGGCGTGATATGTAATTAGGCACAGGAACACATGCATGTTTCTATTTACCCTTGTCTTCTAACGTTTCACCCTCTGTCATTTTCTTAGTTCTTGTTTTGGGTTTTTGTTTGTTTTTCCTCTCTTTTGCATCGTTCTTCTCTCTTTGTATACCCGTTCTTTCTTTCTTTCAACAAACAAACAAAGAACCAAACAAAAAAATGACATTCCTCCGTCCTCATCACATTACCAGACACGCTGAGTCCTCAGTTGTCCCTGCAAGAACCTGTAACGTCCTGTGCCTTTCTGTCTGGGGCTTCTGCACCCCTCGGCGATGATTCACACGGCGGAAGGAGGGGGTGGGGGCTGAATCACGGATCTAGTTTCCTTAAGAACTTCAACAAGACGCATTAGACCTGAAATCCAATACAGCGATTGAAATATAATTGAGGAATTCAATTAACGCAGACTTAGGAGGTGTGAGAACAGCGAACGAGCACGATATTTGGATCTAAGGAGGATGAAGAACAGCAGGAATTTGAAATATGCATAATGAGGAGCTTCATAATCTTTACTCCTCGACAGTTATTATTATAATTATCAAACTAGGGACGATAAGGCGGGCGGAACGTGTACAACGCATGGGAGAGAATGTAAGTGAATACACGGTTTTGATTGGCTTGGCCTAGCGGTAGTTGAGAGGAGGCCGAGAGGGTATCGACTGGATTCATCTGGCTCTTGTGAACACGGTAATGAACCTTCGGGTTCCATAAGATATTGGGAATTTCTTGAGTATATCAGCAACCATTGGCTCAAGAACGACTCAGCTACATGGAATTTGATATTTAGTTAATTAAATGAACGTATACCCACACAAACGGAAAAGTTGTGTATGTATGTATGTGTACGTGCATGTGTTTTCTTTTTCCTAAAGGGTTCTGACGATGGTGTATAACACTCAGAATTACTGAATATTTGGACTCTGTCCGCCGTCCGATATTCTAGAAACTAGAAAACACAACTTTTCGGAATCTGTTTCCATCCTCAAGTGAGGGGGGGGGGTCCCTTATAAAGAACTAACCTCAATCACTGGACAATCCCTAACAGATTCACTGCAGTTATTTAATCACCTGAGACCAGGCTAATTCGGAGGGATATAACAAGAAAATATGAAATAAAAAATGTGATAAAGCACGCACATGCATGGAACTAGGGCAGAAAAGGAGGTAGAAATTAATGCTACAAACCTAGCCGACAAAACCACATGCAGATCACCAATGCATAGAAAAAAAATGGAAAAATGTATATACATATATGTATTGGGTGACCCCAAAAGTGAGACTTGCTTTAGAAATTATGGTTCTAAATTTCTGTTCTGTGGTTCTTTTACTATATGAACTAACTGCATGCAGCAGAGGCCCCTGCTGAGAAGCTGACAGTCACTTAGCAAGTCAAAGAGTGTCCCAGCCTTTTATGGAAACCCAAAGATCATTCCCTTTCTCAAAAGATCCCGCAATTGGTCGCTATCCCGAGAGAGACGAATCCACTCGACACCCTCTTGTCCCATTAAAAATATTACCTTGGGAGCGGCCTCCGGTGGTACAACATTCATAACCTCTTTCGTAAGAATCTGTCATCTGGTTCTGAAGTAAAATCGCGTACAGGCACAGAGAGTATAGTGGTCACATAAGCCCAATCTTCTCCTTTTACCGATGTAACGTCTCTTTTAATACAAAGATCACTTGGTTATCGCTGTTCGGGAATATAATAGCTGTTTATTGTGACAATCACACGAAATACACCCTGTGGGAAAAATTAAGAGATTTTAATGTTAAAGTAGATGATACATATAGACACAATAGTCCTCTTAACAACTGAACTGAATTTATTTGGCACTGGCTGCTTATGCGCAGATGCAAACTGTCACTACGCCCATTGGAAAGTTTCGTCGCCACACAAAAAATATTAACCCTTACTTTGACATATAAATATTGCATCACTGTTCAAAAACCAAAGGCTTTTATCACGGAAACAATGCAACGAAGATACAGAGCGACCGTACCATAATGCAAGGGGTTATCATCATAGTCACCGCAAGTGACGCTTCTGCGGGTAGGGTGTCCAGTGATAACTTTGGACAGGACAGACATGAATACACAAGGCAGCGCTCTGGCTGTGTTATGGCCTCCTGAATGCCACTAAACGTTTCCGGATATCTTATATCATAAAATAGCAGGAAGGACGAGCAAGGACTTCGAATATAACTCACTCACTCACAGAGCTGAGCCCTTCTTGAGAAGCCGCCAATTGTGCAGCTACTCAAGAACTTACCAGCATTTTATGGAACCCAAACGTTTATTGCCGTGTTCACAAGAGCCTCCACTGATTCCCATCCTCAGCCAGATCAAACCAATCCATACCATCCCAAACTACCGTATTTACGCATGTATAGGCCGCGTGCGTGTATAGGCCGCAGCACAATTTTCAGACAGAAATTATAGAAAAAATAATTTTCTTGGAATATTATTTCAGGAGTATTACACCCTGTATTACTAATTATGAATATATTTTTTTTAAATGAAGTGTGATTTCGAATATTTCGAATATAAGCCGCACCCCAGTTTTCCTCTTGAATTTTTGACAAAAAATGTGCGGCCTATACATGTGTAAATACGGTATCTCTCTAAGATTCACCCTAAGATCTAAGAGCCCACTCACCTACATCTTGATCTTCTAAGTGGTCTCTTTCCTTCTGGCTATATCCTATATGCATTCCGCTGCCCCAATTTGTGCTACATTCCCTGCCCATCTCATCCTCTTTGACTTTATCATTCTAATTATACTTGGAGAAGAGTACACGTTATGAAGCTCCTCATTATGTAGTTTTCTCAAACCTCCTGTCACTTCATCTCTCTTCGGTTCAAATATTCTCCTCAACACCCTGTTCTCAGACACCGTCAGTCTATGTTCCTCCCTTAATGTCAGAGACCAAGTTTTACACCCGTACAAAACCACAGGCAAAATTATAGTTTTGTATATATTAATCTTTATGTTTTTAGACAGCAGACGAGAAGCCCCGAATATAACATTTTATTACAATCAATCAAACCATCCTCCCTGCTGAAGATGACAGCATAAACACGACGCTTGTGTAATTATCTCGAAATCCGTAAGTCGTGTTCTATTTCTCTCTGCAAATTTTGGTAGAAAAGTTTCCTTGCTATGATCACTATTTAGCGAGCTACAATCGAGTTTCGTGCAGAAGCACATACATGCTTCACATGAGATGTCCGTTACTGTCAACAAATTTGAAGAGAATGTGCCGATAATTTTTAGAAAAACTCCTCAATATACAATTTTATGAAGACATATTTAGCGGTTCTAGAGTTATTACATGTGAACAGATAGACAGACAGACAGACAGACAGACATGGGCGCATTTCCTCTACATACGTATTATTGTGAACGTGCTACATATTAAACCACGTATTGGCAGGAATTGATTGATCAGTAATCTGTCAGATGACAGGTCCACAGTCTCTTCCAAAACATTTCCACGCCTGTTGCTATACGAACTTGGACCAACTCGAGCATCATTTGTTCTGTGCTTCAAGTCGCTGCTGATGACGCTGCTTCCGGCATCAGTTTTTGGTTTTTGGTGTCTCTCTTCGCCTGATGCCTACCCTTTGACCTGTCCAGCAAGGGAGGCCCTGCCAGTAGCTACGCTACCGCTGGTATAGCTCTCAGGGTCCTTGGCATACTCAAACCCCCTCACCACGATAAGGTGGAGACACCAACGAGGGGGATTGGCAGGAAAGGGGAGAGAAAATCAGTAAACAGCTAAACAAATTGTCCCTATGCTTAATTTCAAAATTATAAAGACGTATGGAGGGCTAAATGTGTAACTCTACGCATTCCTAACCTCGAAATTAGAAGGTTGTTAGTGGTGACACTCGTTCTACTTTATCACCAAGGAAACAATCCAGCTCGTGGTTCGGAATGTTGTAGATACTGTCACGTGTCACACAGTGACTAAAGACGGGGTTCGGATTGGTAACTGGATTTATTAACAACCTACAGGTCGTAACTATTACACTACTGCTGCTTTACACAATTTACAGTCACTCCACACTAATCTCTTCAGTCTATCTACACTAATCTTCACGGATTTATCATACAGGAACTATAACAGTTTCGCTGAATTACATATTCCAAATATTAGACATAGACAAAATCTTCTAATCATACGTTAAATCTCCACATGCTGACCTCTTGTACTCTTCTGTACTCCTAGTTCCAATTCACTCTGAACTTAGAACTCACGGCTCTCGTAATATAGCCGCGGAACGGACATGGGCCTGCAGTAAACACATATCACGTGATCACTATCTAGCCAGTCTATTGGCGCGTCGGTAGTCTCAGCAGAAAACACTTAGCATGTGATAACTAACCACTGTTGTCACGTCTCCGCGGACACGGAAGACACAGCTTCCTCTATTGTTGCGTGTCGGATCATGTTTACAGAGCTGTTGCCCGGCAACGCGTTGATCAAATCCGTTACAATGTCTTACAATTGTGATTACACATGTTTATGGAAATAAAGACGATTATGAAAGGCATTGTAACGGAATTCGTAATTTCCAGGCGTTATTGTACAGGCGACTTTATGGAAATCGTTAAGTACGACCTTGGTTCACCTCCATTCAGGAAATCTTGCTGAGAATACTGCCTCAGAAAGCCAGATATCTAAACGCGGAAAAGGGAACTAGAAGGAACTCAGAGAAACATTTACCGACTCCGTATCAAGTGATTCCTATCGCTGTGTAAAATAGGTAACGTTGTTCCTGTGCTTAAATAATTAAGTACTAAGCCATGACGGCGTGTGGGGGAGTGGATGTATAGATCTAAATTTTCTTGACCTCGGCACTAGTTGGAGCTGAGTGGTCAGCTTCACGCCCCGGCCGCTTTTCTCCCGGGGAAGGAGCCCCAGGTACCCATTGGATAGGAGGTTGCGTGGACCCCAGAGCCGGTCCGGACGACATGGAGAAGTGAAATTCTTTTACTCCACCGGGACTCGAACTCTGAGCCCTTGGCCGCCCAGCCAGTAGCCAATCGCTATACCGACTGCGCTATCCCGGCTCACCATTTCGTTCTGTTCATTCTGCATAACGTATTGAGCCCGACGTCAACACACCTGTGTGGGTGAACACTTGTGTTATGGGAGACATACATATGATGTAATATTGATCTGGATTATATAAATAAATACGTACACTGTTCGACGAGTAAAGCTGATAATAACATTTTAGATTAAATCTCTTGTTTTGCGGTTTATTTTACGACGATAAGTTGATAATGCATTGGGACGGATCTGCAAGGAAGTGACAGTTGCAAAATCGAAGTATCATTCCGGCACTTGCCTGGAGAGACAGAGCAAAACCAAGAAACTTCAATTAGGACAGCCGGTGTCTCGTCCGAAATTGCCACGAAACAAATGCAAGGTCAGAGCGTTACCGCTAAACTAACCTGCTCGGTGGATCCCATTGTGGTAGCGCTGGAGACCATGCTAGAAACGGCATCCAGAATGGGTCCCGATATCCTTACCGATCCCTGATAGTTAAATGAGAAGAGAGCCGATCAGGAAGTCAAACATGTAGACATTAAACTAAAGCAAACAGTGTGAGTGCCATCTCTTACGAAGAGCAAACACACAAATCTTTGGTTATTACAAGAGATAAAACAGAATGAGTCATGGCTGTAGATAACCTCCAAGATGTTGTCAACAGCCAGTGCAAGAGCATTGCGTTATGAACGCCAATGCAGAAGTACACCTCAACTACAGCAACGAGATGCGTCATCGTCAATGAGGTAAACCGTTACCATTAGTCCTGATGAGGTGGATTTTTTTCCAGTTTACCTAATCCTTCTAGCCGCACAATGCTCCTGGGGTCGACTCAGCCCCTAACAGAAATGAGTACCAGGAATATTCTTGGAATGTTCTTGGGAGTAAATGGCGGCCGGCGCGTAAGACTGACAACCTTACCGCCATCTATGAGCGATTGGTTAGAGAAAATGTGGGAGCCTCGACGTCTCACAACCCTATGGGCCTCCACGGCCTGTTACGGAGATAGCTTTTGGTATTCATACGCCGGTGAGAAATTCAAGCATACATATATAAAGCGTTTCATTCCGTAAGGTTGCCTACACAATATGAATCCATTTAGAAAGCTGTGCATTGGCAGAACAGAGGCACACGTCGATCCAGAACTGTATATAGATGTCCGCCATACTTTAATCTGGAATGAGGCGTGTTTCACAAACTCTTCTCTGTTAGACATTTTCGTACCTGCATCGCTAGCTTAATATCTCTGACACTATGTCCCAAGCACCTCAGTTCTCGAATCTTTATACTGTCACGCGTACGGGTGTTTTGCGTGGCTTATAAGACGGGATCTGGATTGGATTACTGGATTTATTGACACGTCATACACACAACTCGGAACTACAGGCAGTACAGCGCTATCGCTGAGCTACACACTTTACAGGTCACCGTTACACACGCACTACGGTTCTCAGGCTTCAATAGTCGTATCCTGGCAACGGATTATAACCGTCTTGCTGTTACTTCTAATCACACACGAAGTCTTCTTTGCACCGCCTAATTCCTTTCTTGCCACACACTTCCCAGTTCACCGTTGCACAGGCACTAGGATTCTCAGTCTTCACTAACCGTATCCTGGCAACGGCTTTATCACAGTCTCACTGCCACTTCAACTCACACATGAAGTCTTCTTTGCAGCGCCTAATTCCTTTCTTGACATTTTCTCAATTACCTTCGACTACCATCTCCAGAACTCGACCCGGTTCTTGACAACTAACTCAAACGACCTTCTTTATCCCTTCATAACCCTTCGGCACGGACCATGCAGAAGACACAGGGTCTCTAATGTTGATAAGGCTTGTTTACTGATTCGTTGCCTAGAAGTAGACGTCCTATTGTTGAGCGTGTTGGCTCCCGAAGGAATATGTTTACCGAGTCGTTGCCTAGCAATGGGTCTATGCGTCACAATACATTAGCCCTTTGGTGCACGAAGAGTGAGAAATCTCAGGATATATAAAGCAAAAAAGCCTGGCACGTCAGCAAGAGCGTTGTGCAAGGCCTGAACAATGCTCACTAGCCTCGGATGCATGCGATATTTGTGTCGAGCTCCACTTGGGCTCATGACCAGTCTGTTCAGACAACTTCGCAGTGTTTGAGGCCGTACTTGCCTCCCTACTAAAGGACAGGAAGGATCTGCCCTTTGTTTAGTATGTGTCTGAGTCACTTGTGTAGAGTTTCATATTTACATTTTACATAAATCCACAGAACTAACTAATATACATACTCATATAGCATATAAGAGACGGAATATATTCATAAGGCTCCCTGTCACTCCACTCTCGGTACAATAGATCATGGGTTATCTTATTTAACTTATGCCATAACGGCAGCTTAGTCACTTGCACTGCAGCAGGCTTGGCCGCAGCCGGGGAATGCATCAAGTTCACGTACGTAACATTGAAATTTCTGTTCCTGTCTCCCAGGAAATACATCGCGTTTCGTGTTTATTGCGAAAATCATACGAAATGCAACGTGTGGCAGAACTGGAGAGTTTCTAGCCTTAAAAAGGTAAGGTAAAGTTGTCCCTATGCGTAATTAAGTAAACACAATTCCGTGAAGACGTCTGAGGCAGTGGTGGTATAGCTCCCACTATTCTTGACCTCGGTCCTAGATGGACGAGAGCGTTCAGCTTCACGCCTCGGCCGCTTTACCCGCTGTACCCATTGTATAGGAAGCATGGTGGGCCCCAGGCGCAGTATGGACGCTGTGGGGTGTAGAATATTTGATATTTTATGTTGTATATCTTAAGAGGTGGTAGATTTAATTACCACTGAGCTTGTCAAGCGTTAGCAGTTATGTTAGAAAAAACAAGTTATGCGAAGAACTAATACCCTATTTTCCTTTGAAACGACACGGACCTCACGGAAAACGACGCCTCCAACAATTATTTGTTGGCGTGGAAACGTCTCTACCGAGTTGTTACCTAGCAACGATACGGAGACATGGGCCGCATAAAAAAACGACGAGTCCAACAACTCTTCTATTGTTGCGTGTATTCGTCGCCGAAGGAAAATGTTTACCGAACTGTTGCCTAGAAACGTAAAGAGGGATACAATTTACCGAGACGTTTCCTAGCAACCGTAGGAGGGATACATAGACACATAGACTGATAGCAGGGATTTATGGGCTCAGGTGCCATTACATACGTGCCCAGTTTCATAAAGACTAGTTCAGGCATTCAAAATTTGATGTGGAGGGATACGTAGACAAAGAGACAGGATGAAGATCGCATAAGCCTACTTTAGGAAAGTAGGCAAACAAGTGTTGCCCGTAGAGATCTAAACGGAGTTTTCTCTGCTATCTCGCATGCTGGTTACCATCATAGTTACGTCATAACTTACCCAACTCATTGTTGCGTGGCTACATACATGAACTACGAAGAAAGAAAAAAAAACGGTGAGAAATCTTCTGGGATGTGACAACTTATAGTCAGGTAGAAATTTTCCAACGTTTCGGAGGAACGTACTGGCTCCCTCATCAGTGTCGAGGAGTAAGTCAGACAATCAAAAAGATGCACGCAGCAAGTAGTGTCGCCTCTCTCTGAATCCTGTCTGCGTCTTCCTGGTTGCCTAGCATATTTTTGATTCTGAAGATAGAAACATTATGAGCCTTCGAAACGTTATTGAACTTCTACAGGACTATCCCAAAATACAGTACTCTGCATAGTCACCGAAATGAGAACCTCAAATCCCAGTCGAACTCAATATCCGTGTGGATGCTTGAGAGATGAAAGCGTCTTACAGCCACATGTATGCTTCCCCACAATGTTCACTCGAATAAAGCAGAGCATATCACTGGCATGGTGAGTCATTGTACGGGGTTCGATTCCCGCCAGGTCAGTGATGACTCAGTTTCCAGGTAAACCGAACCTGTCGAACCGGTGTCGCAATGAGCTCTCTCGTGTCACCCCGAAGGCAACAAACATGTACAAGAAACAATAGCGGTTTGCAACATACATCGTATGGCCCGCGAGCTACATCCGGCGCTCCACATCTCTTATTGTCACTTTATCTATAATTTGACAGCCGGGATAGCTTAGTCGCTATAACGACGGCCTATGGACTAGACGACCAAGGAATAGGGGCTCGATTCCCAACAGGTGAAATAAATTTATTTCTTGCGTCTATTCTGTGATAATTTGATAAGATTTTATGTGGAAATTTGAAGTATAGTGTACAAAATAAAGGAGACGGTTTACGGCCGACTATTTGTGCGTGCTATTCATGGGTGAGGTGTTCAACGTCGACATCAAAGCATTATGAGACAATATAAAGGACTGGAAAATAATACACGAGAAAGCAGGGGAAGTTAACAGTATTGTTACGTGTACAGCAGTTGCTATGCAACGGCCGCGAAATAGGCGAATAAACAACGACTGTTTCTGGGCAACAGCTCGGTAAACACATTCCCGTGGCAACGAATACGCAAGCAACAATAGAAGAATGGTGTTTTCTATGTGGTCCGTGCCGAGAGGTTGTAACCAAGACAGAGAAATGAGCCCGTTTACCCGTGTGGAGGCGTGGTCGAATACCTTCACTGCGACCCTGCGAGTCGTAGGAGGCGAGAAAAGGGAAGTCTCAAATCTGAGACAGTAAAATATGGTTGCGAGTTCCAAGGAACTCGGACCCGATAAAGGCTGCGCTGGCAAGAACCAGTAGCATATACAAAAGAAAAACCCTTCCTCTCGTCGGAGAGGGCGCCCATTAAAAACAAGACCGTAACTGCCAAACAGTAATAAATATCCGGTCATGAGCCCCAGATGGGGCTCAACACCAAGACTTACTGACTGACTCACCGTCAGCCGCAATGTGAGTTGGACTTTGACTTGAATAAGTCACTTGGGTTCTGTACGGGAGGCTGTGAAGAGAACACCTGAGCGCGTGAAGCTCAAGAATATCCACTGTTGAAACCGTTGCCAGGGAACAGCTGGTGATGAGACAGCAGGCTGGAATCGGTTTGGAGGGTACTGCGGTGATTTGTGAGTTGTGGATATTAGCGGTGGCGATGCAATTTCTTGTAGTTATAAATCCATTCAACCAATCCAAACCCCGTCTCTGGGCACACATATACACGTTAAAATATGAAAGATTATATTACAAGCGATTAGACTTCCCGTTGAGTTCTCAACGGGCGTTACATTAATATTACTTAACTAAGTTCTAGGATGTGGCATGTTTAACGACGTTTTCAGTATCTCAGATTCTGCAGCTTCTGATGATAAAATGATTAATGAACGCATTAGAAAGGACGTAGACGGAAGCGATCGTGGTCTATTATCCTATTATTTCCTAGAGTGACCGAGAAACCCACGAAAATCCTCAGCCAGAATAACCGTTGTCCAGGCCCGGATTCGAACTGGATACTTCTGGAATATACTTCACAAGCGCTACGGCTTGAATAGCTTTCAGTCAGAAGATTACCGGCTCGAATGTGTCTGACCTCCGCACCTCTGAATTTAATGTACTGATTTAGACAAAATTTAGTAATGTCGACATGTATTAAAACTAGCGAGACGATCTGGCCTTACTTTTGAGCCATACATTTCAAACACAACCCCCGTACCACCTGAAACTCAATTGAAACTGGGCCATATTTTCTCAAAACTCCTTGTCATACAAAGATTTATACATTAAATACACGTAGATTATATATATATATATTTTTTTTTTAAATTCGTCATAACACAACAACGCAACAGTTGATGTTTAAGAGCACTTTGCTACATGTTTCGGCTTTTTACAAAGCCATAATGAGGCAAATATACAATTCATGTGTTCTTAAGCTATTGAATTGCATAAATTGGACACGCGGTAGCGTAGGTGGTCGAGGCACTATGCTACAAACCGGAAGGTCGCGGGTTCAAGTCCCGATGAGGTCATTGGATTTTTTCAATTGACCTAATCCTTCCAGCCGCACTATGGCCTTGGGGTCGACTCACCCTCTAACAGAAATGAGTACCAGGAATTAATTAAATAATTTTCCTGGGGAGTAAAGCGCGGCCGGCGCGTAAGGCTGACAACCTTACCGCCATCTTTGAGCCGATTGTCTAGATAATGTGAGACCCTCAACGTCTCACAACCCCTTCACGGCCTGTTACAGGGATAGCTTTACTTTACTATTATATGTATAATTCAGTGCAGTGTTGGATTTTCGACGATATACCATAATATAATAACATAAAATACAATGAAAGATAAAGGTTTTAAACAAGATAAGTTACATGATTAAAATATAATTAAGAACTATACATATAATATGTATTATTGAGGTAGGTTGTTGCAATCGCAATGTTCATGTCATAGTGTTTTTGCGGACATGTGGCGACAGTTTTCTTGCTTGTATACACGTTGAAGTGGTTAAAATGCTTGGAGGCCCGTTGGTATGCGTGCAGTATTATCTGATTATGATATCTGGAAGTAATATAACGATAATAACATTTGACGGGTACGCTATTTACATGTATTATGTAAATTACATTAAATGTCACAAATTTCATTTGAAACATTTTAAAGCTTATAGCCAATTTAACAAAATATCCTGCGAAATATTACAGCAAATTTATCACGAATTGTTTTTTTCACATCTTTCGTAAGATTTCAGCACAAGGCTGAAACAAAATTAATGAAGACGGTGATATCAATCTGCAACTACTGAGCATGTAGATAATATACATGAGTTCCAATTCGCAGAAAACATAATTATATTTACATTTTCACTGTTCTTCATTTAAACCTTCCATAATAATTGGAAAATGAAAAATAGTCGTGTTACTAAGGAAATGAGATGGTCAATACTTAGAGGAGGCCGGCACGCCATTTCCTGTGTCGTGACCTACTCTATACTCGGATCAATGTTGAGAACGTTATTTTCATTATCAGTTCCTATAATGCCTTGCCATGATAATTTTGGCGACTGCCATTTATAACGAACTACCTGCCTGCCATGTTGTAGGAAATGGCTCCGTGGCTAACGAGTTTCAAGGGCAGAACTGAAATACCAGGCAGAAGCAAGGCTGAGTGACTCACCGCCTGCTTGATTGATCCGCATGCCGAGAGCGTGTTCACAAACTTCGTTTTAATAAAATCCGTGTTCTATAAGTAGAATCGCTGCCATTTTCTATTACAAGTACGAGTTTAATAAAATGGCGGATTTATTCATGTAAAGTAGCACACCTAGTTTTAAAATCATTAACATGCTTTCCGTTGTAAAAAAATTGTTCATTTTATTGGATATTCTGTGTTTCTAAAAACCAAATTCAGCGATTATTACAAAAACAGAAGGGGGGAATTTTAACATAATTATGTTATTTACATGAAGGATATGGAGTATCTAATAAATGTTAAAATAATAAATTTAACTGTTACAATCTAACCGATTAAATTATAGTGTTAATTACACATGCCACAAGGGAATCTGCATGTTCCCCATGGAGTGTACTTCCGTGTTCCGTATGGTTCTCACAATAAACAGCGACTGTTTCCCCAAACAGCATTAACCGGTTGGGCTTTGTAGCGGAGACCTAATTGTTTCCTGTGATGTACGAACTGAGTTTATATATATATATATATATGTTTGTGTGTGTTCCGTACGGATCTCACAATAAACAGCGACTGTTTCCCTAAACAGCATTAACCGGTTGGGCTTTGTACCAGAGACGTAATATTTCCTGTGAGGTATGAACTGAGTTTATATACATGTATATCTGTGTGTTCCGTATGGTTCTCACAATAAAAAGCGATTTTTTCTTAAACAGCATTAACTGGTTGATAATTGTAACGAAGATGCAGTGTATTTTCCGTGAGGCAAGCACTTAAAATTTTAAATCTTATCCTAACTCATGGGTTACAGGTTTCATTTGCATTTATCAGGTATAAACATGTTATACGGCGGTGTAAATGTTATGATTCCACTTGTATTAACCTACGAGTGTACATATGTGTGTGTGTGTTTGGTAAGTGCAGAAAACCATAACAAGTGGAATTACGTCTTCTTGATGGTGATTGGATTAAGGAACGCCACCCACCAGAAAATAGAGGGGTGAATTAAATTAGCATTTTAACTCCCTTCTCTCGTTTAGCCCTTGTTTGAAATGCCTCTGGGGTCCTGTAAACCGCCTAGTAACCTCCACATCTTAAACTACATAATGGCACTATCGAACCCTCGTGAAACCCGTGTGTGGTCCCGGTATCGGATAAAGACATAGGTGGAATTCGAGCTGTGCTGAGAACAAGCGGTGAAGTTTAATGGTAGGCACGCTCCAGCGATGATCTGCTAGATCATCCCGAAAGCTCAACACCGATAATACAGAGTCGGCCATCGGACGCGATCCTGAACCACCTCTATCCACCTCCAAATCCTCGCAACCTGTCTCCCCGAGATAAGGCTTTTCGTCTCTTTCGCCGCCTTAAAGACCTGAAATCCTCTTTCACCTTCTATATAAGGTCTCGGTGGCAAAAACAAATTTATTTTAAAATCCTGAGAGGACTCTTCATACTCTGAAGTCACTCATTGCGTCCCCAGAAACTCAAACAATTTGACATAAAAAGGTAAAGTTGTCCCTGTGCTTAACTAATTAAGCGCTATGCCATAATGGCGTATGGGGGTTGGATGTGTAGACCCACATTTTCTTGACCCCGGCACTAGCTGGAGGTGAGTGGTCAGTCTCACGCCCCAGCCGCTTTACCCCAGGGGAAAGAGCTCCCGGTACCCATTGGATGGAAGGCTGGCTGGGCCCTAGAGCCTGCCTGGACGACATGAGGAAAAGAAAATTCTTTACTCTACCGGGACTCGAACTCCAACCCTTCGGTCGTCCAGCCCGTAGCCAGTCGCTATACAGACTATGCTAAAAGCAGCAGAAACATGAATGCGGTTTAATCACCTCTACTGCCATGAAATACTGTCTGCCGAGTGGCACAAATGGGTTTTAGAATGGTCACTGTCTCAAAAATGACTCGTGGACATATTTCATTGTGTTAAGAGGCACGAATGAATAAAGGAGAAGGAGAGTGATGGGAAGTGGTGACATGCGCTGTACTTTTAAGGGGGAAAGTGATATAAAAATCCGCTACTGCAGATGTTCAGGCAATGCTTGTTCGTCTTTCTGGTTTGCGCAAGCTGGAAATGAGGTAAAGCATTTCGAAGTGAAGAGGGCAAAGCAATAGGAAGTTATCCGTTGCGTGGTGTGCAGAAGAAGAAGGAGACAGGACAAGGTCTCTTTACTGTGTTAGATCGTGGGAGGACTGCGTGACGTTCACTTAGAGCCTGCTCTATATATGTATTTGTATATGTATAAGAACGAAATGTAACGTCCGCTCCGCACTTGCTGCAAAGAGTTCGAGGAAACGCAGATTGACGCGCCACTTGACAGATTGCCAGTGGCTTATTCAAGGGCATTTTCGGGTGGGCATTTCTTGTAACATATACAGATGCACTTCTTACCGCACATAAAATAGGCTACAACGTCTTTTCGTTATAGAGACCAAGCAAATTGATGTTTCAATGAATAATCGTTGTTAATTGTAAGAATCATGCTAAACCCGTGACTACGTTCTTTGGGCAGAGAACAGAGTATGTTTTGGTATTAATGCAGGTAGAACATATAGTAATCCATGAGATTTAAAGTGAAAACGACATTTCTTCGGCTGTAATCTTTAGGTAGAGCTAAAGTGGTAATTGTGAATGGTGAGGAAATAATGACTGAGAAGTGATCGTGCTCTATTTAGAAGTACTGTAGCGTACTTGGACAAGGGGGACTGAGGTAATTCATGATTAACCTCACTTATGATAATCGATAAGGGAGCCGGGATAGCGCAGTCAGTATTGCGGCTGGCTACGGGGTCCGAGTTCGAGTTCAGGTAAGGTCAAGAATTTTCTCTTCTCCACGTTATCCAGACCGGCTCTGAGGTCCACCCAACTTCCTATCAAATGGGTACCGGGGACTATTTCCCAGGGGGGTAAAATCGGCGGGGGCTTAAAGCTGACCACTCACCTCCACCTAGTGCCGAGGTCAAGAAAATGTGGATCTATACATCCTCTCCCCAATATATCTTCATGGCGTAGTGCTTAATTAGTTAAGCACAGGGACAACTTCACCTTTTACTTTTATGATAATCGGTAACCTGCCTAATATTCGACGATCCATGAAGACCAAGTTTAGAAACTAAAATCGAATACACGACTATGCTCTCCACCTCACAGGTTCACACGACTAAGATACTGCTATTTTTAACAACGGGGAATCATAACGCCCAAAGAAAGAGTTACATCCAGTGGCATGATGTTCATTCCAGATTTGAACAGAAAAAAAAAACCGAAGAATATTTGCAATATTGATTCCCGTCCCTGATTCAAGATACATACTTTATACTGCGGGGAGGGGCGTTGTCCCCTCACCTAATTGTGCTACGTATGGTACATATAGATGGAGTAATTAAACAGAAATCCCGCTACTAGCTGCGAGCGACATCTGGTGGTGTGGGGTGATTAATAGAATGCGGCGCCGCAGCTCCATCTACAGATGATTCACCCCAACTGAACAGCCAACACAGTACGGGACAACATGACGGGATTTCAGGGCGACCGTTTTCTTTTAGGAACAGAAAATTGACTAAGAATCAAGAGGAAGAAAGAAAATGAGGAAGTGGAGGTCAAGATAAAGAAGGCGAAACAATAGAATAGGGGAAAAAATGACGAGATGGTGAAGATTATGGTCCTGTGGGCTGTGACGCCATGTAGTCAGGTATGTAAATACAAACGAAACATTTCGGTTGAACATCCTGACTCCTTCTTCGGTTGCAGTGAGTTCTTCCGAAACTTTGATGTATACGAGGCAGAGTCAGTAAATAGGTCACAAACGGATATAAAACGTAAAACATGTGACCGAACCTGGAAAAAAAAATACATTTATTTCTCGACATATCCTCCACCAACATTGATACACTTGTCCCATTGCTTTAGCAGTACGTCAAAACCCGCAACATGGAAGTATTTTGACTATTGTCGCAACCACTTCCGCACCTCCCACCTCCATTTCATCATCTGCGACTTTCGGACGTCCTTGAGAGAATTTCTGGACGCAGTTATGAACCGTTTTACGCGACAAACACTTCCCACCGTAACAGGAAACATTCTCTATGAATATCTTTTGCACTAAGTCCTTTTGCCCACAGAAAACGCAGAACAGAACGCATATCTTCGGTAATACATTCCCCAAGCTGATGGGAGCATGGCGGAAAAGCTCCACGCATTCTTACCTGCGTCACTGGATGCAACGACTGAAGAAATCAGGAAGTCTGGAGGAGCTGCTTGCCAGAGACGTTCTGGTGCGCTGTGTTGGTTGGAAGGGAGCGGTAGGTGGGGGGGGAGGGGTTGTATTAGTGTCAGTCAGGTCAGTGCACACGGTGACACACCAGAGGTGACACCGGTTCCCACCTCAGCGGAACAATGACGCAGGTGACTAGAGAGCGCTCAATTTCCGTAACTTTCCTTTTCATTTCTACAGAGTGTTCGAAATTTTGATAAATCCTATAGTCCTATCAAGAATAAAGGAAATGAGTGAAAATACATTTACCACGAGGCCAACGTTATTCAATACATTTTCAAAACTCATCTATCCAGATAATTCAGCAAATAGACTGACTACGGGCTAGATGACCGGTGTTTGATTCTCGGTTAGAGCACGGGTATGTTTCTGTTCGCCACCAACATCCCTCTATCGGCCCTGGAGCCCATCTAGTTTCACTTCCATAGGATCTCACTCGGGGATAATATCGTCGGAACACGAAATTAACCATTTACTTAACCCTAGCGCTGCGGTCAAGAATGCGTGGACATAAACCTCCGCTCAGTCGCATGTCTTCATGGTGTGATGCTGAAGCATAGGGACATATTAAGGTATGATGATTAGGTAAGCGTGGGGAGCCAGGATAGCAGTATAGCGACTGGCTACGGGCTGGATGGCGGAGGGGTCACAGTTCGAGTCCCGGTAACAGCGAGAATTCTCTTTCGTCCGCAGTGTCCGACCGCCTCTGGAGCCACCCACCCTCCTATCCAATGAGTACCGGGGGTGCTTTCGCTGACCACTCACCGGCAACTAGACCCAAGTTCAAGAATACGTGGATCTATGCATCCACTGCCCCATACGTCTTCATGGCGTAGTGCTTAATTAGTAGGTAAGAGTGCCAGCGTTTCAGGGGAACATACTGTCTCTATCGTCAGGCTGAAGTGGGGAGAAGATGGAAGAAGCGTGTTCCCCCAGAAAAACTGGTGACTCTCTACTAAACTACATGGCGTCATATCCAACCAATTCGATAGCGTCAGAGTCACGAATCTCGCAACTTTATACAGACAGTTTTCCTGAATCCTGCTCTAAACAGATGATCCACAATCTTTTCCTTCGCACTTCCGCACCAGAACAGCGGGTTGTTCTTTAGCTAACAACAATGACTTTTCTCTTTTTTGTTATCATATCTTAAGTATACTGCATCTAAAACATATCTGAGGTTGCATCATCATCAGGCAGTGACATGGATACTTATGTCATCATTAAAAATTTACTCGATTCTATTTCCAACGCACGTTGCAAACAGAAATCGCCATACCAGTATCGCGTTGAATACACAGGGACTTTTTCCTGTTAGGTTACCTACTCGAGGCATAACGTATTTTTTTTATTGCTAGTGGGGTGGGACTAAGTCCCTTGTACTGCGGTCACTTCTGGTCTATTGTACCAGCCCAAGATGATAGGTGAGGGTGATTGTGAAGCAATTGGTGGAATGAAGATTGGCAGGGGAAACCGAAGTACTCGGAGAAAACCTGCCCCAGCGCCACTTTTTCCACCACAAATCCCACTTTACGAGACCCGGGATCGAACTCGGGCCGCCGCGGTGGGAAGCCAGCGACTAACCTCTTGAGCTCTGGCGCGGCCCGAGGCGTAACGTATCCAAAAAGATGTTTTGGACAGAAAATAACATGATTTCATTCACCTCCAGAAAAATTAAAATTAAAAAACGGTTCCTTCCCTTCAACAAAGCAAACCATATGCAAATATATTTAATTATTTTTTCCAGTTAGAATATAAACCAGAATCCGCCATTGTTTTCAGTAAGTGTTCTCGTGTTCATTTGTTTTATTCTTCGTTAATTCCGTTCCCATGGTTACTAATCAGACGAATTCCATGAGTCAGAGCAAAGCTATACATATGCAAATGCAGGTGCGTTTGTTTCACACGAACCTAAAATACGGGAGATCTGTGAGTCACAGGGGCCTTGACCGAAAAAGGAACTGATCGTATTCACTGATGCGTATAATCCGCTCCTTATTGTTCTCCAAAGCTGCGTCATCCACGTGTCCAGAAATTAATAATCCATGCAGTAAGTCGAGCAGGGAATTTGTTTCAGAGTTCGTAAGCCTCAAATAAACCTCCCTGTCGATGGCTTTGGGAACAACTATAGGGATTTTGTGAGTAGGTTGGTATGCACTGACACATACGCTGGACATTTTCAGTCGTCTCTTTTCGGTTAGGGAAACAAAGTTTCGGAAGCTGGCTTTTATCTCCATTATCAGCTAAACGATTATACCTACGCCGTTCGGTCCAATAAATGAAGCAAATTTCCATTCCGTTATTATTATTATTATTATTATTATTATTATTATGTAGCCATATAAGGATCCGGTATAGCGACTAGCTACGGGTCGGACGACAGAAGGGTCCGAATTCGAGTCTCGGTAGGATCAAGAATTTTCTCCATGTTGTCCAGACCGGCTCTGGGGCCCACAAAGCCTCACATTCAATGGGTACCAAGAGCTCTTTCCCCGGGGGTAAAGCGGCCGGGGCGTGAAGCTGACCACTCACCTCGAATTAGTGCAGAGATCACGAAAACGTGGATCTATACATCCACTCACTCATACGAGTAAGTCTTCATGGCACAGTGCTTAATTCCTTCGTATGTGGGAGAACGCGGATTAAAATCTCGGCCGGAGGCAGGCATTCATGATCATTTTCGTGATTTTCCTCAATCTGTCCGGCAAAATACCGGGGTAGAACTCCAAATTAGACAATGAGATCTTCCTTTCAGCCTTCCCGTTCAAATTCATTATTCATTAATCGTATAGTGGCTCGGCGCAATATAATCTGAGCCCCTCAAAACATCAATTAATGTTATTATTATTAGTAGTAGTAGTAGTATATGGAGGGGAGCGCGGTAGCGTAGTTGGTTGAGGCACTATGCTACAAGCCGGAAGGTCGCAGATTCGTTTCCCGATTAAATTATTTGATTTTTCAATTGACTCAATCCTTCCAGCCGCACTATGGCCCTGGGGTCGACTCAGCCTCTAACAGAAATTAGTAACAGGAATTTTCCTGCCGGTAAAGGGAGGCCGGCCTCCGCGTAAGACTGACCTCACCACCATCTGTGAGCCGATTGTCTAGAAAATGTGGAAGCCTCGACGTCTCATAACTCTATGGGCCTTCAAAGCCTGTTTCAGGGATAGTTATACCCTTATTTTATCTTTTATTATTATTATATCGTTTCTATACTTTGCGTAATGCAATGTTTGCTTTGATGTTTGTTTTATTTGTAATTTTCTACCAAGGCTTGCCTGTAATAGGCGTTACTGCTGTTCTCAAGCAATTTAATTTAAGTATTATTAACATTATTGTCCTGACAACTATGCTGGCCGGTTTCGTAGCTTCTGGTAGTCTCCCAAGCCGGGCAGGTCAAAAATGATTATCCAGACAAAATGGGATATCCTGCCTTGGTCGTAGAGTTAATAACCCCAACCCGTAAAAAGCCTTAGTTGTTGGAAAGCTTTTAACATTATTGTCTTGATAACTATGCTGGCCGGTATCGTAGCTTCTGGTAGTCTCCCAAGCCGGACAGGTCAAAAATGACTATCCAGACAAAATGGGATATCCTGGGTTGGTCGTAGAGTTAATAACCCCAACCTGTAAAAAGCCTTAATTGTTGGAAAGCTTTTAACTATTGCAGCAGTTCGGAAATACCTAAAACGACCGAGCAAATCAAGTCACAGGATCGGAGCCAACAGCGAGCAATAGTAAAAGAGCCCAGAATTCACCATGGGCTGCAGCACCCGCAAAGAAAGAAGAAGAAGATTTAAATATTGGTACATGTTTTTCAGCAGAAAAGAAACTGAACTACCAGCAACACTCAAGGACTGAAAATGATGCCCAGTGACGCACTTAGACAATGATCGGCTGACTAAGCGTCCTCCAGGGTCGAATTTAATTACCAGAAAACGAAGCGCAAACATTCGAAGATGTCCCAGGTGCAAACAACATCAACCCAATTATCTAGCGGGCCGTGACCTCCTGCTTCCTCTACAAGCAGCCAGTCTCAAGACAGTAACTGCAACAATATACGCAAAGGTAACGTCGTCAATGTGCTTAATTAGTTAAGCACTAGGCCCTGAAGACGTATGGGGGAGTGGAGGTATAGCTGCACCTATCTTTACCTCGGAACTGGATGGAAGTGAGTGGTCAGTTTCACGTTCCTGCCGATTTATCCCCAGGGAAAGAGCACACGGTACCCATTTGATAGGAGGCTGGATGGGTCCACCAGGCGGTCTGGACGCTGTGAAGAAGAGAAACAATTTTGAGCTTCAATAATATACTTATTAATCGACATCGATTGAAGTTGCTTGTTTATTTAATTCCGTTCATTATTTCCTTACTTAAGGTGTTGTTATGTTATTTATATTAGTTTATGATTTATTTGACGACGCTTTAAACAGCTCAGAATATATAACGTCGAATGCTAGAATGATAAGTGAATAGTTTTTGTTTTCTTTTTATTTATTTATTTTAGGATATTTACAATCTACCCATAATGTACTAATACAGAGTAATAAGCAAATGTTAGAGCGTTGTGTGGCTTGTAGGGAGTATGATCCACTGGTGGGTTATCCTCCCTTGCCTAGAATAGGTCTTCTGGCCATTGACGTTTGAGTCTTCTGTTCACTAAGGGTTGGACGGCGAGTTCTTTTATTAGTTGGTTTTCGTGATCCACAGTGCGGTTTGTGTATTTGATGGCTTGTTTGTTTATGGCCTCATTTATATAAGGAACTCCAAGATCTTCGTGGAGAGTTTGATTTGATACGAACCATGGAGCGTTAGTTATGTAACGTAGTGTTTTTGATTGGAATGTTTGTAGGATTTTGGTGTTGGATGGTTTACTACAGCCCCACAGTTCTATACCATACGTCCATATGGGTGTGAGTATAGTCTTGTAAATGAGAAGTTTATTTTCCAATGATAGCTGGGATTTTTTACCAATTAACCAGCTCATGTTTCTCACTTTTGTTGATAGCTGTAATCTCTTGGCCCGGATATGGGTCTTCCATGTGAGCTTTTGATCAAGGTGAAGTCCAAGATATTTGACTGTGGAGTGTATAAGGATTGGTGCATTGTTTATTGTGATTTGTGGGCACGTGCTCCGTTTTGTGGTGAATGTTATTTGCACTGATTTTTTCGAAGTGGGTGAATTGGAAAGTATGCTAAAGGAAGTGGTAGTGGCCTAATTTAAGGTACTATCCGGAATCTTGATGAAACGACCGAGGAAACTCAAGATATGCCCCGAATGATCTGCGCAGCTGATTCCTCCGAAACGTTGGTCTCTTTCAAACTACACGGGGTCACAGAAGATATCGTGAACATCAAACAACCGAACAGAAGTAAGAGGTAGTCTAGCAGTGTTACAAATACAAAAACTCATCATCTCCATGGCACAAAACTGATGGTTTCTCATCTCGTGAATGAGTTCCCTGTAATTGTGTAAAGTTTAATTAGCGTCTTTCAGAAGCCCACCAAGCAGTCCAATCCCGCAGTACACATAGAAACCATTTTAATATTATTCCATTTACGCATACGACTTTGAAGTTGTCTCTTTCCTTGACATTTTCAGACGACATTGCTCATCTCTGATCTTCCCTCATTCTTACTATTCCACTCGTCATGTCCTTCTTAATGTGACCACTGAAGTGGTAATTTGACAAGTAATCTGGTCCTAGTTACATCACAACTTTCAACAGTACAGGGTCTCCTCACATAGTGCGCGGCAGTGTTTCTGCTAGGTCACGGGGGACTAAGTACCGTACATCTATTATATCACACATAAAGAGTCTGTTTCAGTTGCTGCTTATCTCGTTGCTCGCACTTGAAGACGATGTCAGAAGATCTGATTTATATGACAAAGCGCTGTTTACGTTGCACAACCCTTACATAGTTATTTTTATGAAGATACGTGCATGCTACATAACTTGGTCAAATCCGTTTAGAAAACTTGACTTTCAAAGGGAGTGTGGGTCACTCTTGTGACTCGTCTTCTTGAAGCTGAAATCTTACATAACCTGCTTTCGAACGGAATAGAACGCACCATGTAGGAGCCCTTGGTCTCGGCCGCTATTATGCAACGAACGTTTTGTTGTCCTTTCATCTCCGGGGAAACGCGTTTGTTGCTTAAGGTATTACTAAGCAACGGCCCACTGGTATTGCATTTCCATGGAAATGTACATTCCAGGTTCCTGTTGCACAGAAACTGAAATCTCGATATGCTTCATCTTCAAATACAAAGGACTTCGTGCTACTCTGCAATAAATACTCTATGTTGACTATGTATATTTTCTCATTTTATGTTCAAAAAGACAGGAGCCATTTTCACTCAACTGCAGGACCTGCTCTGCGCGTAAGATGAAGCATGGCAAGAAGTAGCGGGGTGGTGGCTGCATCCGCATTGTGAGAGGGAGGGAAGGTGACGCATAACAAGCAATGTCTTGCTATTACCATACACATCCCACGATCTTCATCTCAGACAGTTGACTTGGCTGGCACCTATTTACGTATGGTCCAAACGGGCCATGGGCCACGGCGACAAACTTTTGGAGGCGGAAACACTTTGACGGCAGCAAAATTTTTAGCACTGGACTTAGAACATTTCACGTGAGTTTTCAAATACAAGTCAGCAGAAGGTAGAGTTGTCCCTGTTATTAACTAATTAAGCACTTCACTATGAAGACGTATGGGGAAGTGGATGTAGATCCACATGTTCTGGATCTCAGCACTAGTTGCAGGTGAGTGGTCTGCTTTACTCCTCGGCCGCTTTATCCCTGGGGAAACAGCTCCGATACCCATTGTATAGGAGGTTGCGTGGACCCCAGAACCGGTCTAGATGACTTGGGGAAGAGAATATTCTTACCCCAACTGGGACTTGGACTCCGACCACTCGGTCGTCCAGCCCGTAGCCAGTCGCTGTACCGACTGCGCTATCCCGGCTCCTCTAGTTAGCAGATATTAATTTAAAATGCATTTTTATGTTTAATAGTGGTAAGAATTAAAGGCGTTAAGTTCTATGCCTTCACCTAAAGTTTTTACATATGTATGAGTATTCAGACAAAACAGGAATGGCACAGATATAACTTCGCACTTAAAATTACGAAGAAATTACTCTAATCAATTTTCTCCCGATATGTCATACATTTTGTAGCATATCTGTTTATTGCTAAGAGCCCAAAGGCGGCAAAATCAATTTGACCCAAGGAGCCAGAAAACATAAACCCGCCAGGAAGACTAGGCCAAATTCACAGCGTATTCTGCTGAGAAATTCCAGCTATAAAACATGAACAGGAATTGTTTTTAGGAGCTGAATCCATGAATCCTGACAGGTCGGACAGCACATCCGTTATTCGGTTGTTTCTAGGCATGTCCTACTACTACATCACCATAAATACGTGACAACAATACAATACGACTCAGGAATGCGGCAGCGCCGCGTATTGGTGACGTAACAACAATGGCTGACCACTGTCGTCATCAACTCTGACCGTTAGATTTTCCATGTAAGATGAAAAATGTGGACTATAAGGAATGTTGTAGTGTTCTCATGAGAAATTGCATTACTAGTTCATGCCATTTATTTAACGTGATCACCAGGGCCCGGATTTTGATGACCTGAAAATATTTAAAAATGACCTATAAAATGACCGAAAAATCCCCCCCAAAAATGACCTAAAATATGACCCAAAAATGTAATATGCAGGGCCCGGGTTTTCATGAAAAATATTTAAAAAAATGACCTATAAATTACCGAAAAAAAAATTACCTAAAATATGAACCAAAAATATAATATACAGGGCACGGATTTTGATGACCTGAAAATATTCAAAAAATTACCGAAAAAATCCAGAAAAATGACCCAAAGGAGAAAAGAGAGAACACTCCGCTTCCATGTTATTCACATTTCAGAAAACATATGAAGAAAAAAATCCCTAAAATGGCCAAAAATGACAAAAAAATTACCTATAAAGTTTACATTTCTGTAACCATCAGCTCATATCCGAGATTTATATATTTAAGAGCATCGCATAGGATACAAGGAAAAAAAGATGACATGTCATCAAAATCCGGGCCCTGGTGATCACAAACAAAAACTGTCTTTGAGTTGTGTTCAGGGACAGTTAAATACATTTACATCTTTACACACTATTTTCCACTTCAGTATCCTCACACCTAGGCCTAGATTTCTGTGTTGTGTCTCTTGTTAGGTTCTCTTCACCAATATGTTTCATGATGCTGCCTTGAATTCTGTGTGTTCTCTTCGTCTCGTCCTTCGTGGCTTAACCATCATAAAAACATTCAGTGAGGAGAAGAGACTGCGAAGTTCCTTACTGTGCATTTTCGTCTATTCCCCTGTCACGTTCTCTACCTTAGATCCAAATATTTTGCTCGTCCTCCTGCTCTCACAGACCTCCGACATGTTTGCTGTCATCAGAAACAGGACAGAGACAGAAATTGAAGTTTAACAAAACAAAGAGAGAATTTATCGTTCTGTTGATCGCAAAGTTTCTAGACAAAAGGCAGTGTTGTTCCTGTACTTAAATACTTAAGCGCTATTCCATGAAGACGTATGGGGGTGTGGTGGTGGATGTATGGATCCACACGTTCTTGACCTCGGCACTAGTTAGAACTGAGTGATCAGTTTCACACTCTGGCCGCTTTACTCCCCGGTACCTATTCAATAAGAGACTGGGTGGATTGTAGAAGCGTTCTGAAAGACGTGAAGAGAAGAAAACTCTTGTTCCTACCGGTACTCGAACTCCGAGCCCTCGGCGTTCAACCCGTAGCCATCCCGGCCCGATCCATGAAATAAAAGAATATGCCTAGGGTCCTATGGGTTGTAATAAAGTAAAGTTCGGAGAGAGCCCTCAGCTTACCGCCTGTTTCTACTGATTCATCTCTTAGCTTATTCTTAGACCCTGAAGATGGAAATATTATGTTCCTCTGAAACGTTTGGCTGTCCCCGAATTAGACGGCGTTACAACCAGATGACCGTTCTTCTAATAATCAGTTTCATGAGAACTGCGAATCCAGCATAAAACGGAAGGTTCTGGATTCTGGATGCGGTGCCACACGCCATGTTGAACCCTTTTCATGAATTCCTTCCATCTCTGTTCTATTCATCAGCGTGGGGCGTTCAACTACGAAGCGATCACGTAAACAGCTGACGATCACCGCTTCTTTCATTTCATGATTCATCAAGAAATGACAAACAGATGACTAAGAAACACTCTGCAGTCGGGAGGTCACTGAACCGAATTCCGGGGCGACACTTTGGCAGCTTAGCCATTTCGGTCAGGATGCAAGCCGCAAAAGGAAAACGTATATTCTCTGTGCTCAAAGTACTGCACCACGGAGGTGTATGGGGGTAACCTCGGTAGAACAGTAGATGGTTATGTGTGGTCAGGTTCAAGATCCGGCCGCTTTATCTTCCAGAAAAGACGCTGTGATAAGTGATAAGGTGTCCAATAGGCGCCATGACCTTCCTAGATTTGGGGGCTATGAAAAATAATTCTCTCGAAGAGTTCTATCTTCCGGGATATAACGCCGCGTAGTCCACTGAAAGTCAACCGATGTTTCAGTGAATACTGTCATGTATTTTAGGGTATGTGTGACTTATAGACGGGTTTTGGATTGATTGCCGGATTTGTTGCATACTTATACAATTTACTACACTTCACAAACCTCCATGTGACGCTTAAATCTTCCCTTCTCCATCATCTCAAGACACTCCCTCAGTTCTAATCCAGCCGAGTCGAATCGAGTCTTACGTTACGACCGACGGTCAGTCGTATCTTGAAATAAAACACCCATCTGGGGCTTACGACCAGATTTTTAGTACTGTCAGACAGTTGCGGGTTTGTTGATGTGTGGCGCTCTCTCTGATGAGAGGACAGGTCTGTCGTTTACAATTGCTGCTGGCTCTTGCCAGCGCAGTCATTCTCGGGTCCTAGTCCCGAGGGACTCGCGTCTATATTTTACTGTCTCAGATTCGAGACATCCCCTTTTGTCGCCTCCTTTGATTCTCAGGGCTACGGTGAAGGTATTCGACTCCGCTCCCACGCAGGATTAATTCAGCCGGTCTTGAATGTTCGCTATATATCTTCGGAGCGGCACTAACTGAAAACACCATTTCCTAATAATTCCTCTATTGTTGTAGAGGTGTGTTTACCTCACAGATGGATAGAAACGTTAGTTTTTCTGTTGTCGCTTGCGTGTTCGTTTGGGCGGGAAGCTGTTAAACGAGTCGCTGCCTAGCAATGAACGTCTACTCTAGCTCCGCTGTTCTAGCTTTTAAGCGTGCTGTCACAATATGTAGCTTCTATATCCAGGATCGAATAATAAGCCGAGCACGAAACCAGTTGTTCGCTACCTGACTCATGCTGGTTTCTTGCTTGGCTTATTCGTCGATACTGAAGATGAAGATGATGTATTCCTCAGAAAAGTCGATCGAATTTCAACGGACTACATTACCCTATATCCCAGAAGATAGAACTCTTCATAATCACCGCTGTGAGAACCTCAGATCCTACATGACCCTATATCCCAGAAGATAGAACTCTTCATAATCAACGCTGTGAGAACCTCAGATCCTACATGACCCTATATCCCAGAAGATAGAACTCTTCATAATCAACGCTGTGAGAACCTCAGATCCTACATGACCCTATATCCCAGAAGATAGAACTCTTCATAATCAACGCTGTGAGAACCTCAGATCCTACATGACCCTATATCCCAGAAGATAGAACTCTTCATAATCAACGCTGTGAGAACCTCAGATCCTAAACAATTCCTCTCGGGAAGTGGACCGAAGCAGATTGGGACAGGAATCTAACGGCGGGCTTCGTGCTCACGTGAACGCGGGAATTTCTTATGAGCCACCGAGACCGTTATTTCACAATATTTGTGAGCATTTATGTTGTGAGCAGGTGACAGAAGTCGGTTACAGATCTAGAGCTGATCATTCATTCATCAGTAGTCTGTCAAGACGACAGGTCCACAGTCTCTTCCAAAACAGTTCCTCCACTTGATGCGATCTAGAGCTTTCTCCTTCAAATGAGAATATCCTCTTCTGTCCCCAAGGTCATCCAGCATCTTCTTACGTCTTCTTCCTCGTCTTCTGGTCACTTCTATCCGCCCCTCTGTCTTTCCTTCAGTAACTTCTTTTAGAAGGCAGTTTCTGCGTAAAACATGACCCATCCAATTAGCATTCCGTTTTCTTATTTCGTGTAGGATATTCCTCTGCCCACTGACTCTAATTAACACTTCGTCATTTCTCACATAATCGGTCCAACTGATCTTCTCCATCCTTCTCCAACACCACATTTCGAAGCTTTCCAGGTGTTCCTGATCTACTGCCTTAAGTGTCCAAGTTTCAGCCCCATACAATCATAGCTGATCATAGGGTAGGAAATGCATAACAGTCATTGCGCCTTTGTTGCCTACCTTCTTAAATACATTTAAAATACCGTAAGACTTGTGGGGAAAAAATATATCAGGCATCAAACGCGTGGCTCATATTTCTTTACAACTTTCATTGTAATCCTCATGGGCAAAACATCCCTGTTCAAGCCACACCCTTCCTTAGAAGATTCTGTCAGATTTGTCGTGAATTAGACCATCCGGTTTCCACACACTTAGCAAAAATACTTTTTCTTTTATAGAGAAAGGTCGTCAGTTTTGCGTCCAACCCGCAACCTGGTGGACCAGGTCTCTGTATTTATATCCCCCAGCCAATCATAGTGACCGCACGATCTAAGGCAATGAACCGTCTTCGCCCGCTCGAACACTGGGGTCGTGGGTTCGAATCCCACTCGAGGCATGGATGTTTGTGTGCAGTTATTCTATGTTTGTGTTGTTCTGTGTGTAGATAGCGGCCTTTTTTTATTGCTAGTGGGGTGAGACTAAGTCCCTTGTACTGCGGCCACTTCTGGCCTATTGTACCAGCCCCAGATGATAGGTGAGGGTAATTGTGGAGCAATTGGAGGAATGAAGATTGGCAGGGGAAACCGAAGTACTCGGAGAAAACCTGCCCCAGCGCCACTTTGTCCACCACAAATCCCACTTGATCAGACCCGGGATCGAACCGGGGCCGCCGCGGTGAGAAGCCAGCGACTAACCGCTTGAGCTATGGCGCGTTAGATAGCGGCCTTGCAACGGGCTGATCCCCCGTCCAAGGAGTCCTGCCGACTATGTATAGGCTTAAGAAATGAAAAACATGGCCAAATTCGAAAGGGCTGTAGAGCCATAGAGGGAGACAGGCAGTAGATAGGGTGGCCTAGTTTTACTCCCAGGCATCGGCTTGCTTTTCCATCGCCTTCTACGACACACAGGGCTTCAGTGGAGGTATTCTAACCTGCCTCCACATAAGCGCTATAAAACTTTCACTAGACGTATTTTCTCTCCGACACATATTTAGCGAGAAATGCCGAAGTTGAGCACAGAAATACACTCACTGCTCTCGTCCTGAACCTGTTTCAACAACTTTTACTAAAACTTCCCAGTATGAAGGTCTATGGAAACCCGTTTACTAGCTCTCGAGTCATTACATATGTACAGACATAACGACGCTAACTGGTGTAATTTTTTACAACTTCTCGTTGCAATCGCGCCGAAACTTGACCTGATTATACGTGAGTTCGAACCCAACTATACACAGGTTCACGTGAGAAGCACGTGTCACGTAATGACAGAGCGATTTCTGAAGGCCGGCGAGAAACAGACAATGCAGGAGACGGTTGGTCAATGTGGACTGATGGGAATGGGTTGATTGTGGACTGCACAACCTGCGGGAATTCTCTGGCTATATTTGTGGATAATCTGAGGACATCAGTAGACTGCCGATCACAATGGTCGCACGGTCTAAGGCATGAACTGTCTAAACACAGGGATCATGGATTCGAATCCCACTCAAAGCATGAATGTTTGTCGGCGTTTCCGTTGTTGGTAGCGGCCCTGCAACGGACTGTAACTCCGTTCAAGGAGTCCTACCGACTGTCTTAGGATTAAGAAACTTAAGTGAAACGAAGCGTCTCACGGATGCCTCAGGGGGCCCATACACGTACGAGTCTGGTTCGCTAGTCCGACTCGGCTCGGGTTCCAATGAGCCAAACTCGTCCGTGTGTGGGTCGCCTTATGCTCCAAAGTGGGAGCAACAAGAGAGAAAAAGAGAGCGAATATACCGTCGAATGGTAGGATTATAGATGAATAATGAACCGGAAGAATTTAAAAGGAAGTGGTCGTGGTCTAATAGAAGCACTATCCCGGCATTAGTCTGCAGAGAGTGAAGAGAACTGCGAAAAATTTCGGTCACGATAGCCGAAATTCGAAACGGCGACCTCTGCACGCGAGTCTGCAGCGATACTGCTATACCAACAAATCAGATTTAGGTTTATTTTCTTGAAATGCTAATATAATCATACTACATCTTCACGCTATTCCCGTCTTTACCTAACATTCTAGTCTGTCTCACAACACAGTGTAAATCGTCTAAAACGTTTTTAAGGGAACGTCATGCCTTCAGAAGCTAACCTTACGGAAGAAAAGTCGCGCGTGTTCAACGAGAGCTCCGTTGTGGCTATTCTGGTTCACACCGTACGTTGAAAATGGCATCTAGTAACCTTCTGACGATGACGCAAGGATATACGCCACTACCTCATGATGACGCACCTTAAAAAATATTTCAAACGCATTTTCTATCCCAGAATTTTGTTATTGATTACTTGACTCGCTAGGGCTACACTTGCTTAGAATATTCTGCCATATTTTCCATACGCTTCAGATTTTGCAACAGTATTCTATTTACAGAGAAAGGTCGTCACCCTTGCATTCAACCCCCAACCTGGAGGGTCAGGTCCCCGTATTTATATCCCCCAGGAACGGGGTGGTCCTGTCATACTCCCAGGCACTAGGTTCCCTTTCCTTCGCCTTCTACGACTCGCAGGACTATGGTTGTGGAATACTGCCATGTTTTTAAAATCCCTGCGCCAGTTTGTTGAAACCCACAGACCTCTCAGAGAATGACGGAAGAGTCATACATTTCACCGTGGTGACTCCTACAAACGGATAACATCAGCAGACGTGGTGGGCTTTGTTTAGGCTTAGAAACTATCCATGACTCAGAGAATCCAGGAATCATTCCTGTCACGTGACTTTGCTATGACACAAAATGGCGCAATGCCTCACAAAGCGAGTTTAATTAAACGAAGACATTTCGTGCGGACGCACAGATGGCTCAAGTGTACTTCAGGACTTCTGGCATATCTGGTAAATATAGACTATTTTATTAATTATTTACATTTATACTGTGATATTCATTATATATCTTGCATCACACACAAATACAGTCTACAGGCATCAAGGGATACATCTCATCTTCGCAATGTTAATTATACTAAATTTAGACGCATTTTCCTAAACAACGGTAAGCTCTAGTGTTCAGAAGTTTAGCTTACGCGTAGTTGAGGTTTATCTCTATCTGCTGATATTATTTCTACATTCCGAAACAAAAATTTGTAATAACCCTCATACGTTTTGTGTAGAATTAGTACCGCCAAAATTAAAAATAAAATGTAATGTAAAATATCATGATTCTCTAACATATAGCCCCTGGTGACAGGCTGCATTCATCTGAGAAAGTTAACATTACGAAGTGCGAGCTTTCAATCTGTTCTTAACGTTGTAATTAAAATATAGTTAATCGCGCTGCGGATCATAATTAACAGAACACAAAAACCGTTTCTTTTTATTTACATTTCATATGATTTCAGTCTTGATGTGTCTGTTTGCATAACAAGTTTAAAGACGTATTTCATATGCATTCATCGGTGTTTTTGCTTGAAGCAATCAGTCTTTTTTCGCTTAGTGGGGGGTGGAGTCTACCTGGGTCCACTCGGCATGGCAACCACTGATTGGCCTATTGTAGCCTGCCCCGGGTGATTTTGATGATGGAGAATTTGGTGGAATGAAGATAGGCAGGGGAAACCGAACTACTCGGAGAAACCTACCCCAGCGCCACTTTGTCCACTACAAATCCCACTTGACCAGACCCGGGATCAAACCCTGGCCGCCGAGGTGGGAAGCCAGCGACTAATCGCTTCAACTAAGGCACGGCCAAGCAGTCTTAGGCTGAAAACCCACTCACGCGACAAGCCGCGCGCGGTTTGTTGAGTGTTGTCGCTCGCGGCCGTCATTTGTATTGCTTTTATGAGCCGCGCGCGGTTAAGTTTTGAAACGCGGCACACAGGCGTCAGAGCTGTCGCACGCCTAATATGTACAACTAACGGACGCGTGCGACAAAGAGCGGCTAGCCGCTCGCGACTAGTCGCGTCAGTGGGTTTTCAGCCTTACGCTATTTATAAGGTGGGAAAAACTTGTATTCATGAAGTGTGAATCTAAAGGCCGCCATATTGCTAATCTACCACAATTGTGCTATATACTGTTAAGTCATTCCTTGCTGAATTCTAACCTAAATATGATTAGAGACCCTTTGAATATGAAGCTCGCTGCAACACAAACAAATCTGCTAGTCATGGCATGGCCTCCTCTGTTTCTCTGCATATGATAAACGTATCTCAGTGAGCTCATCATGGGGGTGCCCAGTCTTATCACTAGATATCGCTGATAACGAAACATCTGGCCTCGATGTAAAATGACCAAATAAGGGCATGAAAAGAAGAACTCGAACTGCGCAACGTGTATTTTTTTCAGCTGTTTCATTATCTTTGAACAACGGGTCTGATCCACTGATGACGAATTGCGTATCAATTCTTACGCTAGTACAGGGATGTGTAATTTTCTTAACTCGGGGGCCAGATGTTGCTATTTGCAACTAACCGCGGGCTAGAGAATTTTGCGATGGTGGGGAGGAATGTTAAAAAATTCGAATTGAGGAAATATACTTTAAACTTCAATATTAACTGACCCATTCTGCAACCAGCCAAATACTAGGCCACAGATGAAGCCCCCTCCCCTCCAACTTTAAGACCTACGAGGTCATGTTGTGCTGCGTAGTCAGTCATGGCATAACTCGGGGGTGTTGATACAGAGTATGGAACAATGGTGGAATGGCGATCAGCAGGAGAAGCCCCGAAGAGAGTCTCAGGTGTATGTGCCACAGTGTTACATCCGCCCACCACGCATCTCACATAAAGTCACCCGGGATCGAACACGAGTCTCCTCGGTGAAAAGCCAGCGTCTAACCGCCTGAGCTATCCTCATTACCTCCAGCGAAATGTCAGTAGTGTATCTCAAATTAAACCATGGCGGCTTCCTTCTGCATTCTGATCCATGAGGTATTCGCTAATGAGCTCACAGCTCAACACCACATAATCCAAGCGACTGACAGCGTCGTTAGCCATTCTTTATTTTGTTTTCATTGTTTCTTTCTACTTTCTTTTCTTCCCCCAGCCTCCTCTCTCTTTTTGGTGCTGTCTTCCGTACCCCTTTTTATGTTCTCCATCTCGTTGTTCCATTCTGTCTCTCTTACTTTCATATTTTTAATTTTTTTTCTCTCTCTCTGTCCTTGTTGTTGTATTTGTTGCAGTTGTTTGTATTTCTCTGTAATTGTTGTAGTTGTTAATCGTATTTGGTTTGTATTCACTGTGGTAGGATGTCCTTATTGTTGTGTTTTGTGTATTGTGTTTTGTTTGAACGTGTTGTCACTTAGTGTAATGTGTGTTACTTGTCTGTTGTGTCCTATTGTGTACTACTGCCACCGGGCTAAAACCCAATTGCAGTATAATAAATAATGTAATGTAATGTAATATCATTCTGTTCTTCTCCCGTCTCTTCTTGTTCTTTTTCTTTTATAACTCGTCCATTTTGTCTCTCTTACTTTCATATCATTCTATTCTTCTTCCGTCCCTTCTGTTTCTTTCCCTTTCATACCGATCTTTTCTGTTCTTCTCCCTTCTCTTCTTGTTCCTTTTCATCCATAATCCGTTATTACTGTCATTTCTTTCATTCAACGAAATGTTTAACCTATATCTTAAACAAATGAACAACAAGACCCGTGAGGGATGCAAAACCGCGAGGAACTGTGTGAATTCTTTTGTTTTAGCCTTGAGGTTTTAGTTGCTTACAAACATTACGTCAGCACGTGTTCGTCTCTGACGTAAAGCGTGTGCTATATACAGTCAATTTAAGCGACCGATTTAGTTCTCTGCTGTTCGGGAGCCAACTTCATCTGCCTTATAATCTGCAACATAGATTCCGTGACCCAGTCTCAGACTAGCGTGATGACTGCGGTTTTATCGATACCACGACAGAGAGCAAGAGGGCTTCATCATGCTGAAGCAACATGAGACAGAAAAATCTGCGTCACAGATCGCCACCATTAATCACCGTTTATTTGACCATGAGAAACAGAAACAGGAGCAGTCATTTGTTTCCATTAATCTGACTAACGCTACAGATTACACGCATGCGTACTAATGATGTTACACAGGTGTTGCAAGTATCTCCGCCATGACTTACCAGAACAATATCTTCTTCCCAATGATTCAGGTGCTAGTACCAGTGCCTTTAATTTTGTCTGAGCTAAAACTGATTGTGTTCATATTCTGGGCCCTATTTATTTAATAAGACATATAAAAGTATATAAGGTATGCAGTTTACACAACAATATTCTGTATTTAAAAACAAAGAAGACAATGCTGTATCAACATTTGCTTTTAGTTTTTTTACAGACGCAACATGTTTCGACCCTTATACCAGGTTATCATCAGGCGTACAATGCTCCAGTTTCAGCTGTTGAATTGCAATTAATTATCATCTAACTCTTCAAATAAAATTCCTTATTGTGTCTTGAAATTATTTAAATGCATAAATTCATACCTTTCATGTTTTAATCTTTATTTTCTTATTTTAGTCTTTATATCTCTAATTTTAAATTAAATTTTATTATCTATGGATTTTCAGTTTTAAATTTTAACCAAGACTTAATATATGAATTTATGCTTTTAAATAATTTCAAGACACAATAAGGATCCTTATTTGAAGAATTAGATGATAATTAATTGAAATTAAACAGCTGAAACTGGAGCATTGTACGCCTGATGATGACCTTGTGTGAGGGTCGAAACATGTTGCGTCTGTAAAAACAAAAATAAAAACAAATGTTGATACAGTATTGGCTTCTTTGTTTTTAAATACAGAATATTGTTGTGTAGACTGCATACCTCATATAGTTTTATATATCTTACTCATAACACACAACAGGATGCGCACTATTAAGATTGTAAATGCTTATTTATTTAACTCATGACTTTAACCTCTCACACATTACGCACGAGATAGGTGTCTAATACTGCAACTTCTGCTCTGAACTTATTTAGTAGGCATAGTTTAATGATGCAATTATTGTGTTTCTCGACATTATCCGTCGTCCTGTTTTTATTTAAAACACACAACGTTTCGGAGACTGGATACTGTCTCTGTCTTCAGGTGGAACCTACTCACTTTGGCCCAGCCGATTGAGCTAGTCTCTGTCTCCCATCACAAGATATGACGCATAAACCAAGCACAACACAAACCATCCACGTGTGTTGAGACCTGTAAGATTTCTTCCACTGGTACGTTGGTGAACAGACTGACAACATGAAAACGTAAAAGGTAATCTTACAAGGTATGCTTGAAAAATCACAAGTAGCCCAACATGCGCGCGAAGAAAGCCGGTAAATATGTTGGAAAGAAGCGAAGGTCTTGCAGATTGAACATAACACCACCCACAGGAAATATAAGGAATCCGCCCACATGTCTCTGATAGATTACCGATCAGCCAACATAACTTGGACAGCTCTTCCATCTGGACTACCACTGTTGGAGCAGAAGTCAGAAAACTATATCTCCGCCCAGTGTAGACTGAGTAGGAAAACTGTGTTTTTATGTTGGTACCACACAGAGAATTTGTCTCTTTAGTGATGACATCGATCCTGATAGTATTCTGATTTTAACACCAATAGCCGTGAAATAGTGTATGGACATAGGTGCTAGGCCTGATGTGTGTGTAGTTTTTGTGATGTTTTTAATGTTTGTCTTAACTCTCGCAGGTGGTTTGTTCTGAGCTTGGTTTATATATCCTATTTTGTGTTGGTGCTGGTGTCCGGAGATAGGGACTAGTCCATCGGTTGGGGCCAACAGAGTAGGTTCCACTTGAAGAAGCAAACAGAATCCAGTCTCCGAAACATTGTGTTTTAAATAAAAGCAGAGGGATGGATAATGTTCAGAAACACAGTAATTGTATTAACATACCACAGTCACAAAAATTTTTATATCTTACTGAGATGTAACGATCTTTTAAATAACGGATTTTAATGAAACTTGACGCGAGCTACACGATTCAAATCTGCTGCCCAAACTTTTAAATCCCAATAGTGCACAACACCAACATGATGAGTGCGCGAATTTCTGATATGAGACACATCGGCGTCATCTAATGTTGGACACCTTTTGTTGTCTTGAACCGATAAATGCATTCTATTTTATATTATACAATAATTATATATTATATTACATAATACATTAATTTATATTATTATATTATATTATATTTCTGCTTAATAGTTGTAAAAAATCATTTTATGTAGGATCGTGAAATTCGGATTTCAGTTATGTCATGAATATATTCACAATTGTGAATGAAGAGTCTTTTTGTGGGATAAAATTACAATTCTACTGATGGTGCATAAATGTGAGGTTATGTTTGAAGAAGTAAAGAAACCGATTCTAGATCAAGATGTGTGTTACTTGAAAATAAACTTCTAGTTATAACCGCCATGTGTGGCTATGAATGCAAATATATGTAATGTATAAAACGAGATGTGATGTCAACCAAGAAAATGTCACAGACAACCATATTCTTTACGTGTAAGAACATGATGACTTCATTGCGCACTCTAAGGTTTCTCCAAGACAGCCACCTGGCTTATGACTACTAGAAGAGTTCTGTGTATTCACTTTCTCGTTCGGTTTGAACAGTATGTGGCGAACTCCCAGAGAGTAAATGGAGCTTAGGGCTGGAATAGCAGAAATATCCAGCGCGCTTTCTCTCTATGAAATGCCAGAACTAAACATTTGTATATATTTCTTGCTTCCCTGTTACTGTTACTACTCTTATATGACTCGGTCCAATGTAATCCTCCCAAAATTATGCCCCAGATCTATCTATGGCGCTAAAACCCTTGTGGACCTTGGCAAATTTTCAGTTTCGTAATCCATACACAGTCGTTACGACTCCCTGGACGGGGGATCAGCCCGTCACAAGCCCGCTGCCTACACAGAAAGCAACATAAACACAGAATAAACTCACACAGATATCCATGCATCGAGTGGGATTCGAACCCACGTTCCCAGCATTCGAGCGGACGAAGACGGTTCATACCTTAGACCGCGCGGCCACTGTGATCGGCTTAAGCTCCAGATGGGCAGTACAGCTTTCTCCTGTCCTTTGTTACCGCCCTCTCGATAATATTCAACAATGTTGTGTATTTGTTCTAACCTGTGACACATATGAGAGGTAAGTACGGTAAATTTGTCCCTGTACTTAATTAATTAAGCACTGTGCTATGAAGACATGGGGGAATGGAGGTATAGCTCACCATTCTTGTTCTCGGTACTAGATGGTGAGTGGTCAGCTCCACGCCCCGGCCGCTTTAGTCCCATGGAAATCGCCCCCCGTACCAGTTTCATAGGAAGCTGGGTGTTCCCCCAGATCCGGTCTGTAGAATTTGGAGAAGGGAAAAATATTGCCTCTGCCGGGATTTGAACTCCAGCCATCCAGCCCGTCGCTATCCCGATTTCATACAAGGGAGATAAGTACGAATAATTACACAGCCAGGCAGATCTCTGTTAAAGAATATTCTTACACTTCCATATTTTCCAAACACGAGAGAGCTCAGTCGGTGTAGCGACTGACCTACACGCTGGAAGATCATGTAATCAGGGTTCGATTCCCTGGTGATACACACAGTGTACATACCTGCTCTGGGGTCCACATAGCCTCTTATCAAATGGGTAGCAAGGGTTCGCTTCTAGGAATAAAGCGGTCGGAGCATGAAGCTGACCACTCATCTCTCCATCCAGAGCCGAGTTTAAGACTGCATAAGTTGTACCACCATGTCTATGTGAAATACTTAACTAAGCATAGGCACGACTTTACCTTTTATACCTTTATCATGATTCTAAGGGGCACGCGGTAGCGTAGTTGGTTGCGCCACTATGCTACAAACCGGAAGGTCGCGGGATCGAAACCCGATGAGGTGGGATTTTTCATCTGACCTAATCCTTCCTGCCGCTCTATGGCCCTGGGGTCGACTCAGCCTCTAACAGAAATGAGTATCAGGAATATTCCTGGGCGTATAGGGCGACCGGCGCATAAAGCTGACAACTTGACCGCCGTCTGTGAGCCGATTGTCTTGAACGTCTAGAAAATGTGGGAGCCTCGACCTCTCACAAACCTATGGGCCTCCACGACCTATAACGGGGATACCTCTAACTTTTTACCGTACCTTTATCACGATTCTAAACCTCATGTCTCTAAATTAAATGGCAGCTGTGTTGTTCCCCACCTAAAAACCTTCGCATGGCCAGCATGTTAGTATTATTGATGATAAAATGTGCTAAGTTGGATGTCCTTCAGTTGCATTACGTCTGTACAGTGAGAATGTTTGTCATATTTATGTCCTGTAACGAATCAGGACCGAGACACATGTAACTGAGCAACAAGATTCCGAAAAACCCTCCGAAATCCCAATAAAAATTGGCAGGACAGAATAAACAAAATTTTGTTTACATTTTTCATTGGTTTTAACGCAAAATGTATTTCATTTGTGATTAGTTCTCCCCATAAGTTGCAGGATGTCTCAAAACTCGTTCGTTTGCTCCAGCGGTACCACAAAATTAAGGTACACTAAGTCCCTTCGGTTTATGTTTCGCGCATTACAAAACGCCGACCAAAATAACGCAGTCCTATGTTCGCGTATTGTGAAACGCAAACGTCACGACAATCGATCAATAGCAGTTTCACCTCGAAGCCATACAGTTGCGCAATGCAATCCGTACATCTTCTTGGTAGTTTTAATGATTAATCCAGCCTACAATTGTTGAGACCGTGTTGACGTCACACACACACACACACACACACTGGCCTTCGCGTTAGTTCCGCATTCACTTCCTTCCGTGCGCAGTTTCCTGCTCTGAAAGAACAGTGTGGTGTCCAATGTCAGACAATGAAGACAACAAACGCAGTGCGAAGCATTCTCTCTCTCAACTCTGCGCTTAAACGTGAGTATTCTTTATATCGGGTTTATCTTGTTGTATCCAGTTCGAGATACGTGGGCTATCGATACACGTAAGCTATCGATAGTTCAATTACTTGTACGTCACACATAACACTTCGCGATGAAATCAGTGAAGCAAATGAAACGAGTTAGTAAAATGAGCGTATCAGTTCGGGTTACATAGCCATTTTTTTTTAAAGTAACAGTCTGTATGGAGAAACTCGCGGATGTTATAAATACAAACATATATGCAAATTTGACGGTCTTATTGCATATGTCTGTGAGCAGACTTCCGGTATTCATATCTAAAAGTTTCAAGACATAACCTCAAAATGTTCGTGATTCAAACGCGCAAGAGAAAGACTTCATTCGAAATTTTTAGTCGCAAAATCACTTCAGAGACCTATACGTAGATGTGAGGGTAAGTTTTGTATTATAATTATTTCTAAAGAAGCAGAGGTGGAGAATGTGGACTGTATTCGTTTGCATCTGAACAAATTCCAGCTAAGGGCTTTAGTGAAGTTGGTAATGAACCTGCCGGTTCCATAAGTGGCAGGGATTTTTGAGCGACGATAAGCTTCTCACGAAGGGCATTACTGTGTGATGTTCGTTGGTTTGCTCATATATTAGCTGCTTCTAGTGGTCAGAGTTCCTGCCTACTGATCCAGAACTTCTGGGTTCGTTTCTTGGCGCTACCAGATTTTCTGAGAAGTAGTGGGTCTGGAACGGGGCCCACTCAGCCTCGTGAGGATAATTGAGCAGCTATTTCAAGGAAATAGCGGCTCAGGTCTAGAAAACGGAGATTAACGGCCGTGGGGATTTTTTCCATTGTAGAAAATATATTGTAAATTCAAAAAAGGCCTTGGCAATGCCCATCCGGCCTTCTGTAGCACATTTTTATAAATATCTTATTCTATAATAGCGGTGGCCGGTCACGGTAGCCGGGCGATCTAAGGCATGCACTGTCTTCGCTCGCTCGGAAGCAGGGATCGTGGGTTCGAATCCCACTAAGGGCATGGATGTTTGTGTGCGTTTTTCTGTGTTTGTATACAGGTAGAGGTCTTGCGACGAGCTGATTACCCGCCCAAGGAATCCTACCGCATGTCTAAGATCTAGTAAACCGAAGTGAAACGGAGAGTTTCATGGAGGTAGGCCTAGGTCCATATGAGGGCTGTAGCGTCAATGAAAAAAAAAATAGTGGTAACACCGCGGTACTTAATATACTATAGATCTTAACTTAAATCTGAGAGTATCCTGTTAATAATCAGTTCAATTACTTCTTTTACTTTTTTTACATATCTGTTTTGTATAAATATAGGAATTGTGTTTATGAAGTAAGAGACGCCTTGCAGAAATCTTTTTTCTTCTAGCCTTAAGAGCTTTGTAACTGAGTTTGGGTATTCTTTTTTGCGGTTCCCAGGCAAAATGTTTATCACTGTTGCCCCTTGTTCCTCGTACAGTTTACAGTCCCAGAAGATATGTTCCTCCGTTTGCAGCCCGTCACCACACTCGCATTCGGCCGTGAACACAACGTTAAATCTGTTTAGGCTGGCTGTAAGACTGCTGTGTCCCGCTTTCGTACGGCTTACCGACACGAAGGCACGGCGGTTCATTTTTACCTGTCAGAACCACGGAGGCGAGCCATTCTTGTAGTACCTTTAAAGTAGCTTTCTCCTCTGTCCGGTTTGGTGTTTTGACAAAATCGGGGAAGTTATCTCTGCCTTTCTTTTTCCCACTGCGTTTTAAGATCTGCAACTCGTAATAATAATTAACTATCTCTGCCTACTTTGATTGCTTGCTTTGCGTCCAAGTCGGCCTTCTCATTAACTTCAGCTCCGCAGTGCCCCGGGATCCAGTAAAATTGGATTTTTTTCCCTCGTGATTCCAGTCTCTCTATTTTATCTTTAAGCATTTGTGTAGCTTGCGATGTGTTGCTTATTGAAGAGGAGTTTCTAATTCCTTTTAACACACTTACCGAGTCCGAGAAAACCATGAAGTTTTGCTCCGAGTCTATTTTTTCAATGATTTCTAGTGTTTCGGCAATTGCTAATGCTTCCGCCGTGAATGTGGACGCTATCTTAGATATCCTGAATCTCATGCTACCACCACTTTTCTGTTGCTATGACCACGTGACACCCTCTATCCGCAAAAGTCTGCACTAACTTCGCCGACAAACGGTGGTCGCTCGGTCGGTATAGTTGGCTTGCGGACTAAAAAAATACGGAGTTTTATTAGCTGCTTAGTGGAGGCAAGAAGAAAAGAATTCAACATGAATTCAACTGGACTGAATGGTCAATTGATGGCTAACACAGGCCAATTTGTTTGTACTTTGAGTAAACATCTTTACGAGCAAAGGTATCTTCGAGGTGTTTACTTCTGGTTTTATTTCGAAAATACGGTTCAGCCGAACCAGTGTTGATCATGATACTCTTCTGTTTCCAGCCGACAGCAGGCCCTCCATTCTGTTATACAGTGGACGACAAAGAATGAAGATGTACATCCGGTCCTGGGCTCGACACCAGAGGAGTGCAACGCTACCGCGAATGCGTCGTGCCCCGCTGATGAAGAATGATACAGGTCAGTGACTGTACCATGGACTTGCACCATAAAAATTACGTTTATAATTGCTATGCTACCATGTCAACATTGAAGCGCACAGACTTCTCAACATGAGCAATATCATTAGACGACTCAAACGGAAGAAACCGTTCGAACTAGTTATATGTTAAAGTACTAAGTAATTCAGTGGAAGTGACTTAGTTTTAATTTACGTAGTATATTAGGTTTAGAAAAAAATTAATCGTTAGTTATCCAAATAGTTTTAATTATAATTAGGTTCTGGGTTACCTAGTCTTTAATTAATAAGTAAAAAAAATAATTAATATGCTACGGTATTACTGCTACATTGCTTCTGTACTAGATGGAGGTGAGTGGTCAGCCTCAAGCCCCGACCACTTTACCCAAGGAGTACGAGTAGGCTCGAGAGCCGGTCTGAACGGTCATCCGTTGGGCAGTCTAGTTTTCTTTTATTAATTCGCTTAGTGGGGGGTGGAGTCCAACTGGGTCCACTCTGGCCGGCGCCCACTGATTGGCCTATTATAGCCTGCCCCGGGTGATTATGATGATGGAGAATTTGGTGGAATTAAGATTGTCAGGGGAAACTGAAGTACTCGGAGAAAACCCACCCCATCGCCACTTTGTCCGCTACAAATCCCACTTGACCAGACCCGGGATCGCCGCGGTGGGAAGCCAGCGACTAACCGCTTGAGCTATGGCGCGGCCATTTGGCACTCTAGTTATTTTACTGGCTAAGCTATGTCAGCTCTGTTCATCAGTTTGTTCAAAACGGACATAATAAGAATATAAGAGTGAGTTAAGTATGATATAAGTACAGCAATTTAATTATCGCACAAAATCCATCGATAGCCAACAGACTGCAATATGCACTAACATGGAGTACGAAAATGCATGGCTTGGAATGTCGGATGTATCAACGGATTGTTTTGAACTATGAAGACGAATGCTCTCTCTCTTCTGCTAGTCGTTGACTCATAGGCCAATTTCATTTCTGCTAGGTTTGTGAGTCAGTTTGTTTATTACGCCATTGCATTGTTGTGACACATCCACTCTGGCGGAGTTTCACCAAAGCAAAGTCCCAGGTGTAATGGACGGCACGAGAGACAGTTGAGAAGCGGGAAATGCGATAGATTCACATGACTAATATCCAAAGCAGCGAAGTCAGTTACAATCGTGCCCTCTGTGAACAGTTTGTGGTACAAAACATGGTATACAGGCTACAGGCCGCGTTCCTGCAGCTGTAATTGCTGTGATTGTTTATCAAGGCTATTGCTGGAGGCCTTGTGTTGCACACGATGTTCGTGAGGTCTTGTAACTGTAGATGCTCTGCAACTCGTTGCCAGGCAACAGCTCTGTAAACACGGCGCAACTTGCAACAATAGATGAGGCTGTGTTTCCTGTCGTCAGCGTCAAGCCCAGTGCCGGTAACGGACCGATGAACTCGCAGTCTGCCACGTCACGGGTTTTCTGTGTGGTCTACGCAATACAACAATAGAGGGGCTGTGTTTTCTGTGCTTGGTCCGTGTCGAGAGGATATAAGAGAATATGGGAACGGGAACTGAGTTAACTTGAGTTCCGAAGTTTCAAGGGAACAGCAATGTCACCAGAAGAATTTGAAGACTTAATGTGTGACGTTGCATGTGCTGTAGTACATCGATATTTGGAGTGTGTAATTTTGTGAGACTTTTATATTTCCGATGTTTTAATTCCGTTTCCAGGAAACGGATAATGAAGACTAGTGGAAATAAACTGAGAAGATTAGTGCAGAGCGATTGTAAATCGCGTAAATCAGCAATAGTGTAATATTGTGATAATTATCTGTAGTTACGACCGGTGAAGATCTAATAAACCGATTCACCTATCCAAACCCGCGTCTTTGGTCACAAATACACGTGACAATATGTTAAAATTCATGTTCTGAAATATTTATGTGTTGCATCCTGTTATGTGACATGTACATTGAGTATTTTTACACCCGTCGAAATAATTTCTTATAAATATACACGGTGATCTCATAAGCCTACTTTTATTTTTCTAAGTAAGGAAAGTACGCTAAGAATGCACAAATGATGCACAAAATGTACACATCAGTTTCTGGATACAGTAAACAATCATCGATGTATCAGACATTTTTGGAAAACTTTCAGTGAAACGTTTAATGAAGATTAATATCGTGTTGGATGTGATGTCGTGTAGCCTTGTAGATCGATACTGACGTTTCGAATGAACCTGATACCTTCATATTCGGGATAAAAGGATGGAAACGTAAATGTCCGCGCATCATCATTGCTCTTGACTAACGAACAGATACATGTAGTATGTTTCCTCGTAATTGAATATCAGGTAGCAGAGTAAATCATGCCATTCTGGGCGTATGAATTATTTTGTGATACAGATGTATTAAAACCAATTTCAGGGCTAATTCAGAGTGTCGTATCACTGAATGAACTGTGTCATGACTTTAGGTAGATTTTCCTTACATGTAGAAAATTATTTAGGCTCCTAAGTAGATGTGAAAGACAGGCCGCGCCATAGCTCAAGCGGTTAGTAGTTGGCTACCCACTGCGGCGGCCCGGGTTCAAACCCGGGTCTGATCAAGTGGGATTTGTGGTAGACAAAGTGGCGCTGGGGTAGTTAGTTAGTTGTTTAGAGAGGGTGGGGTTCCCCATCCACCGCGACCAATTTGATCTATTGTGCTTCCCTCTATGATATTCTACCAGTCTCTTTACCCTACCGATAAATGGTGCGTACCATCAGTCCCGCCGAGCAAGCGAGTTCGGCCACTTGCTTAGCGGTGTCTATAATGCTTCCCCCCATCTATCAGAGGCCTTAGAGACTATTGTTGGGCGGGAAACGTCCTGGAAATTGGTTCAGTGATCCCCTTTGAGGATATGAGGTTCTTTTACGTGCCGTAAAGTTACGACACGGGACACACAGCTTAAAGTCCCTCCCGGAGGACTTGTTCCCTGAATTTTTCCGCCCTTAAAAATTCGACGACCTCCGCCGGGTATTTGAACCCGCGTACCACGAGTCATGAGGTGGGAACGTTACCTCTAGACTACGGAGGCCGCTTTGGCGCTGGGGTAAGTTTGCTCATAGGACTTCGGTTTCCCCTGCCAATCTTCATTCCACCAAATTCTCCATCATCATAATCGCCTGGGGCAGGTACAATAGGCCAATCAGTGGCCGCCGTGCCGAGTGGACCCAATTGGACTCCACCCCCCACAGCGAATTAAAAAAAATGAAACATGTAAAAGACAGTTTCTCTCTGTGCTTAATTAAAGCACCACGCCATGAAAGATAAAAGAAATGGAAGTACAGCTCCGTGAATTCTCCTCCTCAGCACTAGATGAAATTAAGTGGTCAGCTTCACGCCCTAACTGCTTTGTCCCTTGGGAAAGAGCCCATGGCATCCATTGGATACGATGCTGGATGGGTCTTGGAGCCGATGTGGACGCTGTGAAGAGAAACATCTCTTACCCGAGAATCAAGCCGCAATTCCTCGGTTGTCCAGCCCTTAACCAAGTCACTATTCTGCCTCAGCTATCCCGGCCCGAGTTTTTACAGATGTTCTTAAAAATCGACTAAATTAAAATAATTGAAAGGTGGTTGGGAAGGACGCGAACAAACGAACGAGTATTTAAATTCGCATTAAAAGGTGACATGTGTTTCTTCACAGTTGCTTTCCTGTTTCACCTCTTAAGATACAAAACTTGTTTGCATTGTCGATAGCCTATTGTTACGTCACGAACTAGAAAGCTATTGCTAAGCATGCCTCAGATATGTCGCCATTCTAGCGATGCGTATTAATTTCATAAACGGAAATTGTGAAATGTTTCGTGTTAAGCAACTCCACATTTTTATTGATACCTACTGTAAGGCAATACAGCTATAGTCTGTCCAGAACTCGAATAGGCAATCTTACGGAAGAAAAGTCCTTTGTGTACAAAAAGCACTCCAGTACGGATAGTCCGGTTCCCATCTACCTACTTTCTCCTGACATTACGATCTACGTCACTGTCAGATGCTGACATAACCTCAGATATCTTTGGGACAGATTATAACAGAAATACTGCTGATTGTTGCATGACTAGACTAAATTATCGAAGCAGTAAACAACTACAATCGACAGGCATAATTGTCGAGTTATAATTCGATACAAATTCAGTGGATACCGGAAACTATTTCCCAAAGAATACACAGGGCTGTGAAGGTGACTATTCACCTCCATCAAATTCCGTTCTTAAGAATGCATGGAGCTATACCTCCACTGACTATTTTAATTTTTTCTTAATATGGCCTAGTCTAGTCCAGATTTGAACTGTTCTTATGTAGCTCATTTCTGCTGCCTGCATACCAGCACAGTATACATTTCAAAAATACTTAAATGACTCAGCTGGTTCATTAGAAGATATGGCACCGTACTAAAAAAACATCAAACACTAAAAGATGGAAAGAAACACAGTTATTATCATTCAAATAGAACTGATTCTATTGCATGCATTAGGCAACAATGTTATTTGTCCTGAAAGGTATTTTGTACGTTTGAGCATTGTCATGGATCCAGTTTGGTCGGGCAGGGTGAATTGCTTGTTCCACGCCAACAGAGCGAACCTTGGTTTCGGGACCCGTGATCATAATTCTGTTCTTTCCAAGACTTCTACATGCTTTGAAACGGGGAATCCTCTCCGATGAGAGCAGATATGTGACTACTACCAGACAGCCAATACCTTTAGCATCTGTACATTTGAACGCTATCATGGAAACGAACAGCTTAAGCATCTGTACATTAGAGCGTTTTCGTGGAAACCAACATTTTTAAAATCTGTACGTTAGAGCATTGTCACAGAAACCAACACCTTTAGCATCTGTACATCAGAGCGTTTTAATTGAAACAAGCGCTTGTAGCATATGTACTTTAGAGCGCTGTCATGGAAACCAACACCTTTAGAATCTGCACGTTTGAGCGTTGTCATGTAAACCAACACCTCTAGCATCTGTACCTCAGAGCGTTGTCATGGAAACCAGCACCTGTAGCATCTGTATGATAGAGCGTTATCACGGAAACCAGCACCTTTAGCATCTGCACGTTTGAGCGTTGTCATGTAAACCAACACCTTTAGCATCTGTACGTCAGAGCGTTTTCACGGAAATCAGCAGCTTTAACGTATGTACGTTAGAGCTTTGTCATGGAAACCAGCAGCTTTAGCATCTGTACGTTAGAGCGTTGTCATGGAAATCAACACCGTTCGTAAGGACAGGTTGCAGCAATTTCCTGAAGTATCGTGTCTCCAGTTCCCCGTTACCTTGATTCGCATGCAGAAAGCCTGGGGGAAGGTGAGCGAACAGGCGCGCGGATGTAAATGAAAAGAAAGGAAGGGGGAGTGGTCGACCCTTGAAGGTCGCACCGCAAACAGGTTCAGTATCAAACGGCCGCCAAATTTCTTTTAAATGGAAGACTGACTCACTGGTAATTTAACTATCACATATCAACAACTAATGCTGATTACTATCACTGACACATCGAACACAGTATCGTGGACAGTGATTATGAAACCGGTGGCGCGATACCCCAAACAGAGACAGTTTGCTTGCTTGACTTACTCTGTGATCCTGAAGATGGAGGTAGTATGTCCCTCCGAAACGTCGGTAAATTATCATGCTGCTGTTTTCACATCCCAGAAGACAGTATTGCTCAAAGTCTAAAACTTTGGAACTGGCATTGGATGAAAAGAGAAAGGTCGTCCTTGCGAAGCTGAGAAGCGATCGGCTGGCCAAGGCACTGACCGCCGTTAATGGAACCAGACAGTTCAACACAACTAATGTCAAATCTGACCGAATACGATCCTGAGCCAGCTTCATCCATCTCCCACTCCCAAAGCCTATTTATTTGAAGAGAAACGATAATTGTCCATCTCCTGTTCGCTCTTGGAAACGGTCGCTTTCCAAGCGGTATCGAGACGTGAATAGCTGTGCTGCAAGTGCTCCTACACTCGTACTGTTACATGCCCAGCCAATCCTAGATTTCATTACCTTAGCGATAACTGATTGTATAAATCACAATAAGTATTTCATTATGATAATGTAAAGGGTAAAGTCATCAACTACTTAATTACACGCAATAACGTATATATGGGGTTACGGTAAAGGTAAATTTGTCATGTGCTCAACTAATTAATTAGTTAAGCACTAAGCCATGACGACGTATGGGAAAGTGGACGTATGGAGCCATATATTCTTGACCTCGGCACTAGTTGGAGGTGAGTGGTCAGCTTAAAGCGTCGGCCGCTTTAACCCCGGAGGAACGTCCCACTGTACCCTTTGGATATGAGGCAGGGTGGACCCCAGAGCCGGTCTGCATGACGTGGAGAGGAGAAAATTGTTGCCTCTACCAGGAGTCGAATTCCGAAACCCTGTGCCGTCCACCCCGTAGTCAGTCGCTATATTGACTAGGGGATGGGAGGTATAGCTCCATCCATTGGTTCTGTAGGACACAAAACCAGTCTGCATTGTTGAGTGAAGAGATATCTGTCGGCTGGGCTTCGAACACTGACTCTCCGGTCGTCTAGGACGTAGCTTAGCCGTTGTGCTGAGTGAACTGTCGGAACTCTCATTACGTAACACCCTAAACTGTTCACCCAAGTCATCCCCTCATGTCAGAAGATAGAACCTGCGTCCAAGATTTGTAGACCCTACTACCTTCCGGAATGTGACGCCGTGTAGAAGTTAATCTTCAAGGTAGAAATGTAAGACAAGCCACCAGCAACAAGCATGGCAGCAAACTACTCTTTGATCCTGAAGATGGAGGTGATACTTTCCTCCGAAACATGAACTTCTACCGGACTACACGGCATCACAGCCTATAAAATAATGCTCTTCTTGGTCACCGCTGTGAGATCCTCAAGTCCAGCAATCTATGTCCAAGCTCCTTGGTTCGAAACCTTGTAAATCCGTGCAGGATTTAATGACGGCCGATGCTTTAGGATTTTTCCTCCTCCTTCCTCCACTTGCCGGCCATTGCGTTCATTATCACTTCCACCATCCTCTCCCCAACGCGTGAATAAATAAACCTCTTCATTCATCCCACGTTTGAATATTCATATTTCAAATGCAACTAATTCCAGGATATATTTATCGATCTGAGCAGCGAAACGCAGGAGCCACGTGACATGCTTATTGAGGACTGCAGTCATTTGTTCCCTTGTCACGTGACCTGCAGACGTCCTAAGTGCTTTAGCACGGTAAAATGTTGCGCTTACGTAATATAAGCTTAGTCACACCTGCAAAAGTTGTAGGCTCAAACACGGTGATAGAGCGCTTATAGCAACTTGACTTGCTAGCCCTCAGTTCAGAATTTACTTGTATCTTGCCGACTGCTATATATAAGAGTTTCGCGTTCTTCTGTTTCCAAGAGGTCAAACCCGTGTGGAGGCGAGGTCGAATACCTCCATCGTAGCCCTGTGAGTCGTAGGAGGTGACCAAAAGGGAACCCAGTGTCTGGAGGACATAAATACGGGGACCTGACCCTCCAGGTTGCGGTAGTCTTGAATGTGAGACAGTAAAACGTGGTCACGGGTCCCACGGGACTCCGACCCGAGAGTGACTGCGCTGGCGAGGGCCAGCAGCAATTGTAAACGACAGAAACATCTTCTCGTCAGAGAGAATGTTATATAAAAACTAAGAAAGCAAGTGTTCAGCCCGAAAAAAGAAATGCCGATCGTGAGTCTCAAGGGGCTTGTCGCCAAGAACTGATTGGCGGTAAATTGCCAGTCGTAAAGTAGCTCTGATGCTGAAGAAAGTCGTCTTCTGGGTTTTGGCGCCGTGTATTCTTCGTTTTGGCCGACGTTTCGGAGGAACGTATCGCCTCCATCTTCAGAGCAGGTGAATGGCTTGTGAATACNGTACAGCCATACCTACGTTCCCCCATACATCTTCACGACGTGATTGGGTTGGAGTTACTGGGTTGTTATACGACGTTTTCTTCTCAGAAATATAGTTTTGATTTAGCCATACCCAAAATCCTGAGCAGACTATTAATGTGCTTACATCGACAATTCAGTTATCGGCGGCGGCAAGGGGCACAAATTACGCACCCGCCCTTATGAATGTTTTGAAAAAGGAAACAAAACTTGAGAAAGAAAAGAAACATATCAATAACGGATAAGAAAGTATACGGAAAGTAACGTAAGTGAGGAAAATTGTACATGAGGAAGTACGCGCAATGTCTTCGCACCGATTTTCGAATTTTTATTTACGGTAAAGGTAAAGCTATCCCTGTAATAGGGCGTGCAGGCCCATAGGGTTGTGAGACGTCGAGGTTCCCACATTTTCAAGAAATGGCCTTCAACCTGGGGTACGGATACCCACGAGTGTACGTGAAGATATTTTACGGGGTACGTAAAATTAAAGTTCGTCCCCGAATTGAGGTGCTGGCGTGCCAGAAACAAGGTCAATCGTCTCATTAACAGGACAGATCCACATTAATAATTGATAAAATATTCAGTCATAAAATTTTACTTTCCTGAAATATATCTGTCGCTTTATTAAGTTATATATGGATGGGCCGCGCCATAGCTCAAGCTGGCTTCCCACCGCGGCGGCCCGGGTTCGATCCCGGGTCTGGACAAGTGGGATTTGTCGTGGACAAAGTGGCAGGTTTTCTCCGAGTACTTCGGTTTCCCCTGCCAATCTTCATTCCACCAGTTGCTCCACAATCATCCTCACCTATCACCTGGGGCTGGTACAATAGACCAGAATTGGCCGCAGTGCAAGGGACTTAGTCCCACCCCACTAGCAATAACAATTTATATATGGTAAGCATTTATTGTTTAATAACTTGATTCTCCACTTTCTCATTTGAAACTTATTATTTAATACATTGATTTTATGTAGATTATTTAACTTATTTTAGATGTAGATTATAGACTATAACTTGAATTATACACGAACAACTTTCGGGGTATACGATTGAAGAAAATTATATCTGCGGATACGCGAATAAAAAAAGATTGAATAACACTGTTGTAAACAATCGGCTCACAGATGGTGGTGAGGCTGTCAGTCTTACGCTCCGGCCGACTTTTAGCCGCAGGAAGATTCCTGGTACTCATTTCTGTTAGAGGCTGAGTCGACCCCAGGACCATAGTGCGGCTGGAAGGTTTAGGTCAATTGAAAACATCCACCTCATCGGGACTCGAAACTGCGACCTTCCGGCTTGTAGCATAGTGCCTCAACCAACTACGCTACCGCTTGCCCCCATTGGTATTTATGGTTGATTCAAAAACGCTTTCAGTAGCTTAAACAATAACACGACAAGTTGCAGGATGACTGATGAATGGATCGGGAAGGATTCGGAAACTAAGCCGATGTGCCCTAACAGAGGTATTATGCCGGTATTTATATGAAAGGACGGAATGAGACCAAGACAGACCTCATGATATCCGACAATTCGACCAAGATACGAACCCAGAGCCTCCCGAATTCAAGTCTGCACCGTCACCGCTACACCAGTCTACTCAACAGACTACTGGATGAAGGAGAATTAATAAAGGATGGATATGGTACAAGGTAAAGCACCACGCCAAGAAGAAATATAGCGGAGTGGAGGTATAGCTCCGTCTTTTTTGACTTTAGCACTAGATGGAGGTAAGTGGTCAGCTTCATTAACCGATCGCTTTGCCTCCTGCGAAAAAGCGCCCCCTGTATCCACTGGATAGGAGGCTTGAGGGGCCCCAGAATCTTTTGGGCCCTATGGAGAAGAGAAAAATCTTCACTGAGCTGAACCTAACGCGGGCCCAAGGAAAGATATGAAATGGAATGAATAAAGAACATGTGAACGCAGTGAATGAAAGATGCGTAGGCATTATAGGAACCTGAATGGCGATGGATCTGCTCCCACCACAGAAGTTTGTGAGTCAACAGAAATGCGTTCGCAAAGTGAGACCGTGTCAACATATCGCCGCGTTGCAAGCAAAGCACATCGTTTTACAGCCACAGCGGATTCGGAGAACCAAATACATCCAGAATTGCTGAACATTACAAAACAATGCAATTGTACTGTCCGTGTGTTAGACCTGTCTGTACTCAGTCGATTTTGTCGAGTCCACTACTTCAGGTAAGGACTGAAGGGTGTATATGGGTTATAGAGCGTCACCCTGCCACCCACAATTCACTTGCAGCCACTATCCCGCTACATCTTGCCGTACTCCTCACGCTAAATCCAGTGGGTAGATGTAAAAAACACATGGTTCATATAATTACCGTTATCCTAGTAGTCTATACACTTAAGGGACATGCACCTAGTAGATAAGATCTAAACGTTTATGACGATGGTATATTAATACATTTTTTCTCAATGGCTCTTACAGCCCATTCAAGGGCCCAGACCTCTTATTCAGTTCCGCAATTATTTTTCACAGACGGTAGGACTCCTTGGGCGGGTGATCAGCCCGTCGCAAGGCCGCTACCTAAACACAGGACAACAGAAACACAGAATAACCCGCATACACACACCAAACATCCATTAAGGGAGGAACATAGACTGAGGGTGCTTGAGAACAGGGTGTTGAGAATATTTGGAGCGAAGAGGGATGAAGTGACAGGCGGTTGGAGAAAACTGCATAATGAGGAGCTTCATAACTTAGACTCTTCTCCAAGTATAATTAGAATGATCAATTCAAGAACGATGAGTTCGGCAGGGCATGTAGCACGAATTGGGGAGAAGAGGAATGCATACAGGATATTGGTGGGAAAAGGAGACCACTGAGAATACCAAGGCGTAGGTGAGTGGACAATATTAAAATGGATCTTAGAGAGATAGGAAGGGATGGTATGGATTGGATTGATCTGGCTCAGGATAGGGACCAGCGGAGGGCTCTTGTGACCACGGTAATGAACCTTCGGGTTCCATAAAATGCTGGGAAATTCTCGAGAAGCTGCAGATATGGCTTCTCCTCAAGAAGGGCTTAGCTCCATAGTACGAAAGTAAGTATGGATTTGGCCGCGCCATAGCTCAAGCGGTTAGTTGCGGGCTTCCCACCGCGGGGGCCCGGGTTCGATCCCGGGTCTGGTCAAGTGGGATTTGTGGTGGACAAAGTGGCGCTGGGGCAGTTTCTCCGAGTACTTCGGGTTTCCCCTGCCAATCTTCATTCCACCAGTGGCTCCACAATCACCCACACCTATCATCTGGGACTGGTACAATAGGCCAGTAGTGGCCGCAGTACCAAGTGAACTCAGCCTCACCCCACTAGGAATAATAAAATATGAAAGCATATCAGTATAGCGGTTGGCTAGGCCTGGGCGACAGAGGGGTCGGCGATCGAGTCCCGATAAGGTCAAAAATTTTCTCTTCTCCACTTCTTCCAGACCGCCTCTGGGGTCCACCTAACCTCCTATCCAATAGGTACCGGGGCTCTTTCCCCCGGGGTTAAAGCGGCAGGGGCGTGAAGCTGACCACTCACCTCCAACTAGTGCCGAGGTCAAGAAAATATGGATATATACATCCACTTCCCCATACACCTTCCTGGCGTAGTGTTTAATTAGTTAAGCACAAGAACAACTTTACATTTACCTTTACCCTCCCGAAAAGTATAAGGGTAGCTCTCTGAGTACGTCATGACCGTTTTCTTCCAAATCCTTTATAATTCATCAATCATCGACTATTTGACGCTATGTAATGTAGATCAAGACAGCATAGTCAAATTACCGGCAAGGGACTAAGTCCCTTGTACTGCGGCCACTTCTGGCCTATTGTACTAGCCACAGATGATAGGTGAGGGTGATTGTGGAGCAATTGGTGGAATGAAGATTGGCAGGGGAAACCGAAGTACTCGGAGAAAACCTGCCCCAGCGCCACTTTTCCAACATAAATCCCACTTTACCAAACCCGGGATCGCACCCTGGCCGCCGCGGTGGGAAGCCAGCGACTAACCGCTTGAGCTATGGCGCGACCTATCAGTAGCCTTACATTTCAGTCGCCGGTGAAACCACGGCCATTTCATTTGCGTCTGTGGATACAAGGGATGAGATGCATGAATGAGCACTTTAAGAATCTATCAATATAGGCCGTAGATCAGTTGTCCTACCTTCTTGAAGATTCAGCACTTCCAGAGCTGTTGTCGTCGCAGTGTGAGGTAACACCTGTAAGATAAGAAAGTCACTGTTTAAGTGCTAGCACGTACTATCTCCCTTCGGAAACATTATTCTGCTTCAGTCCTTTCGTTACTTCACCTATTTCAGCACAAGAATACCTATGCTGAACATGACTTATGGAACTGAGTCAACTTTTGAGAAGCTATCAGTCGCTCAGCCCGTCAATAAATTCCCGTCTTTTATGGAACCCAAAGTACATTACCGCGTTCACAAGCGTCCGCCTCTGATCCCTATTCTGAGCCAGTTACATCCAGTCTGCACCGTAGCATCCTACTGCTTTATGAGCCATTATATACTCCATCTACTCCTAGATCTTCCAAGTAGTCCCTTTCTCTCAGGATTTTTCCAGCTAAAACTTTGGACGTACTACTTTTTTTTAATATCCTCTTGCTCTCACTTTGGAGCACAGGGCTGATTTATCAGTTTCATGATCATTTTACAGACAGTATGACTCATTTAATGGGTGATCAGCTCATCGCAAGGCCTCTGCCTAAATACAGGACAACAGAAACAGAATAAACGCATACACAAACACAACATCCATGCCTTGTGTCGAATTCGAACCCAGGATCCCGGCTTCAGAGCGAGCGAAGACAGTACATGCCTTAGACCGCTCGGCTACCGTGACCGGCGTATTACACTTACCCCTTTATAAAATAATCGAATAATAAATATAAATCTCAATCCAAAGATCAGATCCCCTGATTTATATTATTCGTGGCTTTACTCAATAATTCCAGGATAGCAATTGGAACACAAATCAACACAAGATACACACTACCAAGGGAGCGGCATACCCAATGGTGCACAGAGCGGCCGCAAGACAAAAGACAGGAAGAACAGACATCATATAACGCCATAATTAATAATTATAATGACGTACCTGAGGAGTACTATTGACAAATTGCGCAGTGCAGTGGATTCCTTAAAAATGTTTTGCATGAAGGCAGCCCTGTGTGGCCGAAACATATAGCTCATAAGCATAGAATGTATATATATATATATATATATATATATATTAGTGACATTTTTAAACATTTAAACGAACATTTTAGTGACTTAAATGTGGATTAGCGCCATCTAAATCTGCATTGATAATGTTGCATTATAGACGGAAGAAGGCTATAAGTGAGATGCTTCACTGCAACAGGATGCTGAAATATAATATTATGAACGGTGACCACCAACGTTAAAACCTTACAATAATACAATACACTGTTTTGTGTGTGGGGGGTGGGGCGGTATTATGCGATGCTGTCAGTTGGTACACAACGTCGAATAAGGAAATGACTGATGAACTGGAAGGAATGTGAAAGGAAGTTATCGTGACCTAGCACTGTCCTGGAATTTGTCTGGAGGAACTGAGGAAAACAACCAAACATTTCAGTCAGGTTAGCCGGTGTCTCGGTCGAGATTCGAACCCAGAATCTCCCGAATACGAGCCAATATCAAGATATGTCAGCCCGTCCTGTTATCAATATTTCGGAGAATCATACCGCCTCCATCTTCAGGGTAATCATCGCCGTAGTATACTCAGTGTAATAATAATAAATAATAATAGTTTCGTGGCCCACAACAATTACTTTTTTTATAATTCGCTTAGTGGGGGATGGAGTCCGCCTGGGTCCACTCGGCAAGGAGGCCACTGATTGGCCAATTGTAGCCTGCCCCGGGTCATTATGATGATGGAGAATATGGTGGAATAAAGATGAAGTACTCGGAGAAAACCCGCCCCAGCGCCACTTTGTCCACCACAAATCCCACTTGAGCCCAAGGATCGAACTCTGGCCGCCGTGGTGGGAAGCCAGCGACTAACCTCTTGAGCTATAGCCCGGCCTTACACAACAGTTACCTACTCCTGTTTATAGTGTGGCGCATGATTATAAATTACACTCATGGACACTACGCACTTATTGAAATGAAATATTAAAACAGTCATAAAAGAGAACACTACTCAGTGGACGGAACTGTGAGAGAGACAGTGATAGAGAGAGTTCCCCTGTGACGTAGACGACCATGAATGTTGATGACTCAGTGCTCTGACGTCACCACAGATCGACCCGGGCAGGAGATGAACTCAACCGGCAACGCTGGTTCTTTCGCCATGGCCTCCTTGTGGGTCCGCAATGTCTGTTCGCGGACGCTTTAACCGAAGCTATTACAGTCAACCCCTTGTTAACATACCACATGATTTTTGGTACGTGACGCCGTGTAGCACAGGACTGTGAGGAGTAACATCCCAGAACACAGTATTTTTCGTAGTCACTGTTGTGCGAACATTCATCTCCATCTACTTCCGAAGTAAAAAATCCTGGAGCTATACCTCCGCTTCCCCATACGTTTTCATGGCGCAGTGCTTAATTAATTTAACACAGGGCCAACTTACCTTTAACCGCTTCTAAGAACCCCAAATCCAACACCAGATCAGGGTCACTGTAACTAAACAAAGCAGGTTGTGAGGGACTGAATAATTATAAGGTTATGTACCACCCGCTTTAATATTATAAAACTCTAGATTCTGCCTGAACTCTTGTTTTGGGTGATTCTCGTAATAAAGAGCGATTATTTCCCTAAACGGCATTAACCGGTTGGTCGGTCTCATGGAGACGCGATGTGTTTTCTGTGAGGTACGACCTGCGTTTCTATAGATTATTCAAATGAACTTCCTGCTTCAAAGAGTTAGAGTTCAAATTCTATTATGCAACCTATACCGAAATCGCCCGTTTTCTTACGTAACTACAGTCCAAAATAATCGCATTATGTATTGATATGTTGGCAAGCAATGAAATGGCCATGGAACAGAGAATTTGTTCGTTTTATATACAGTGGAGCCTCGCTTAACGAGCACCTCTCATAACGAATAATTCGCATAACGAGCAAAACAAACTGTAAAGGGTGACTCGCTTAAAGAGCGAGTTTTCGCATAACGAGTGACGAGAGGGAAGTCCCGGATTGTGCGCTTGCTACATCAGTCTGTGTTTAGCACTCGTTCTGCTAGCATCTTAGTGTCGCTTGTGATCACACATTTTTCCAAACTTGTGTTCAGACATATTATTTGTCATTTTTTGTGCAAAGTTTAATAACCCTTGCAAAAATTTCCCCAAAGAAAAAGCCGCAAAATGACAGCCATAAGAGAATAAAAATAACCGTAGAAATGAAACGTAAATTAATTGAAAAGCGAGAACGAGGTGTGAGCGTGGCTGATCTAGCACGCACATACAGTCGGTCTACATCACCGATTTGCACGATTTGGAGTTGCATTGTGTTTCACGGCAAGAAGTTGTGGAGGAGAGTTTGTCAGAGGAGGAGGAGGAGGAGGTAACAGCAAAGCAACAATCTTCTGGCGCAATAAGAGAAATGCTGAAAGCATGGGAAACTGTTGCACCGTACATTGAGAAGCATCGCCCTAATAAGGCAGTGGCTATTCGCGCTACAAATTTATTTAATGATAATGCTGTGTCGCATTTTCACCAAATTTTGAAGCGTCGGCAGAAAAAATGTCTCTAGACAGCTTTCTGGTAAAAAGGAATTAGATATATATCATAAATAATAAACTAATTACTTCGATTTTTTTTTCTGCAAATCGAATTCGTATCCCAGGTTGGTTCATTCCGCATAGAAGAAAAGATGAAAATGATTCACGCTCCTTAACAATGTATATATAATTTTCTTTTAATAAACGTTATATATAAAATTTTTTGAGCATTTTTTTTCGGGATGGAACGCATTATCGTATTTTACATTAATTTATATGGGAAAAAATTGTTTCGCTTAACGAGTATTTCGCATTACGAGTAAGATTCTGGAACTGATTGTGCTCGTTAAGCGAGGTTCCACTGTATTTTGTTAAAAAAAAATCCATTATGGTCGCTCAGCAACCAGACCGGACACAGTGAAACCGAGGACATTGAAGAGAATACATATTTTTATATAATTTGCATAAGATTACATGGGAAATGAACGCGAAACTTCAGTTGGTCACTTGATCAGTGGTAGGCCTGACTACTATCAAGTTTAAGCCCCTTATGCTGCACTGACTCTTGGCCGGAGTCAAAGTCAAACTCAAAATTATGTTATGACCGACGGCCAGTCAGTCAGCCAGTCAGGCTGGGTGTCAAGTACCCATCTTGGGCCCAAGAATAGATATTTATTACTGTCAGAAAGTTTAAAGTTTGTTGATGATGGGCGCTCTCTCTGACGATATGACGGATTTGTCGCTTACAATTACTGCTGTCCCCTCGTCAGCACAGCCATTCTTGGGTCCGAGTCCCGAGGGACCCATGACCATATTTTACTGTCTCAGATTCGAGACTCTCCCAACCTGGAGGGCCAGGTCCCCGTATTTATATCCCCAGGTACAGGGTGGCACAGTTACACCCCTCAGGCACTGGCTTCCCTTTTCTTCGCCTCCTACGACTCGCAGGGCTAAGGTAGAGGTATTCGAACCCGCCCTCATACGGGGTTCCTCCTTGGTCGGAGTTTAAATTGTAGAGTGCATTTGAACATTTAGTTCATACCTCACAGTAAACTTAGTCCAAAATAGTAACGGTTTATTCTGGGAATCATGCCAAACAAATTATATATTCTGTAGCAAAAAGCAGAGTTTATTAAAGTTAAAGAAAGTGGTACACAAAGCTACCAGTGTGCTACGATAAACTGCGTACACTTCGGGAAGAGTGCAGCCCGGCCTATACAGAACACAGGGCCACAAAGAATCTTAGCAGAATGTTTAGGGGTTCGAGCTTCAGGGACGGGTCACAGACAGTCTGACGTAAAGCAAAGATTACCAGCGGTCTATCTGTGACGTCTGTCCAACTGAGTCACTTGTTTTTATGGGGTGATCGAAGTGGGACGAGTGATTTTTGAGCCCACTTCCAGTGTTTGTTAACATAAAGGAGACAGAGGTTGTTCTTGTGTTAAACTTCAGCCCTGGGAGTTACATGCGGACAGTGAAGAGGCACAACCCGAAAAGTTCTTCTTCTTGTATTAGGGTAAAGGTAAAGGTAAATTTTAGTCGGTCACAGTAGCCGCGCGGTCTAAGGCATGAACTGTCTTCGCTCGTCTCTCGGACGCTGTGATCGTGGGTTCGAATCTCACTTAAGTCATGGATGTTTCGGTGTGTGTATGCGTTTATTCTGTGTTTGTTTTGTCCTGTGTTCAGGTAGCGGCCTTGCGACGGGCTGCTCACTCGCCCAAGGATTCCTACTATCAGTAGGATAGCCCGTCTGAACTCTGCAGAGTAGATAAGAATCTCGCCCTTACCGGGACTCGTAACTCCGAACCCTCGGCCGTCCAGCCCGTAGTCAGTCGCTATACCGCCTGCGCTACCCCGGCTGCATACAAGTTGTGGTAAGAGCGATTAACTGTCAGTTACGAAAAATAACCGGAGGCCATATACATGTCCAGAACACGGATTTAGTGTAATCGGCTGTTAATATTCGTAACTGGATCGCTGACTTCTGCCGTGACGCAGGATATTCGTAGCGATCTATAGGTCAGAAGAGCCTTTCATGTGTGGGTTACTTTACGATGCTGTCGGTATCTCAGTCTACAACCAAAAACAAACTGCTTGGCCTGTAGTCCGCAAGCGTACTATACCGACCGAGCGACCGCCGCTTGTCGGCGAAGTTAGGCCCAACTTTAGCGGATAGAGGTGTCCCGTAGTCAGCGCAACGGATTCCCAGGGCCGTTAATCTCGGTTTTCTAGACCGGAGCCGCTATTACCCGGCAATAGCTCCTCAGTTATCCTCAAGAGGCTGAGTGGGCCCCGTTCCAGAACCACTACTTCACAGAAAATCTGTTAGCGCCGGGAATCGAACCCGGGACCTCTGGATCTCTAGGCAGGAACTCTGACCCTACATAGTGTCTAATAGTAGGATAACTGGTGTATAATGACCTGGAAGGAACTTAAAAAGGAAGCGCTCCCGGTCTAATCAAGGTACTATGCCAGCACTTTCATGGACGGACTGAGGAAAATAATGACAAATATTAGTCAGGATATCAAGTGCCCATACCGAGATTCGAACCGGACACCTCACAGAACCAGAGTGTCACCTCTGAGCCAATCCGCTCCGTCAGGAAGTTCGTATGGATTCGGAGAAACGCTCTTGTAGGACTGCATAACAAAACAGGTCAACTCTTGAGCTCTATTAAGCACGAGAGAGAGGGAAGAGAAAGTGTGTGTGTGTGTGTGTGGGGTGAGAGGTGATAGCGAGATACACTACATTCTACTTTGAAGGTTCCCAGGCTGTGCACCCTTGCCTTCTACTTTTGAGCAGGGTAAGGGCTTTAGGAAGTGAAAAAGGGTAAAGGGTTAGGAAGTGGACGTTTTGTAAGCAGAGAAGCTGAAGTTCGATATAATCACATCAACAGCTCAGTCGGTATAGCGACTGGCTACGGGCTGGACGGCCGAGGAGTCAGAGTTTGAGTCCCAGCAGGAGCAAAATTTTTCTCTTCTCCACATCGTCCAGACCGGTTCTGGGGCCCACCCAAACTCCTATCCAATGGGTGCCGGGGGCTTCTTCCCTTGGAATAAAGTGGCGGGGGGGCCACTTACCTCCTATTAATGCCGAGGTCAAGAATATGTGGATCTATACTTCCACTCGGCCGATCATTGTGGCCGCGCGGTCCAGTTATTAACTGCCTTCGCTGGCTCGATCTTTGGGATTTTGAGTTCGAATGCCACTCAAGGCATGGATGTCTGTGTGCGTTTTATTCTCTGTTTCTGTTGCTGTTTGTGTAGGGAGCCGCTTGAGCTATGGCGCGGCCTACAACTTTACCCTTACGTCACAGAAAGCGCCCTGTCTCTCCATTACATAGACCAGTTCTTGAATGCTGTTTCGGGAAGTAATCGTTGCTTATTGTGAGAATAGCACTTGACAGATGCTGAGTTGTTAAATATTAAAGAATGCACACAATCGGTTCCTAGGTTTCCAGTATGCACCTCTTATTCAAGCAGTGATCCTTTCAGTCTTGGTGCGATAATGCGAAGGCCAGAGGAGACCAACCTATTTAAAACAGCGACATAGAATTTTATCTTGGTTTCTGACTTCATCAGCGTATGTGGCAAGTGTCATAATCAAACTGATAATGATAATAACGTCAAGATACGTGAAACAAAAACACTTCGCAATTTCCATATTGTGTTCATTTGCCAGACGCCACAAACCTCATCGATGCCTTTAGCAATCCGTTGCTTATTCCAAAAACAAACTTAAATTAAAAATTATGAAGGGGCCAAAAATACAATGAATCTGGATCATTTCTGGATGCGTTTGCATCTTGCGAATGCCAATTAAAATTCGACCTTCTCCCCGTCGGTACGCATAAAACAAATTCAGATTGGCTGAGCGATTTTAATTAGATTTTACTTAGGCTACTGTCGCTCGGTCGGTATAGTTCGCTTGCGGACTAAAGCCACAGAGTATTTGGGGGGGGGGTTAGGGAAATGGTAAATTTTTCCCTCCTCTTAAGTAAGCAACACACTGTAAAGACTTATCTTGAGAGTGAAGGTATAGCTTCATGCAGTCTTAACCCCATGCGGAAGGGAGATTTTTTTTTAGATCTGGAAGCAATGGAATGGCGAAGGCTCCTGAGCTGTTACGCTTACATGACCCCCCCAAAACACCAAAACTTCTTGGAAGAAAATCGCAACTGAAGAAAAGGAAATATATAAAATGTTATGAATATAAAAATTAACCGTTTCAAAGAAATTATTATTCTGTGCTGAATATCCTAGGATTATCTTGGAAAATAGTCATAAACGATTTTAATTTAAGTCTGAATTGTCTAACTCTCCCCTGTCCCAGCCTTGGAAAGAATCCTAGGGGCCTCCATGGTTGTAGGAACATTTAATTTGCCGGCACTTCAGTTAGTTCATTTTCTTTTTACTTTGAAACATAAATTAAAAACAAAATAAGAGACTAGTTAAGAGACAGTAAAGTCATCGTGTCTTAGTATAGTTAAAGCTTTCACGACTGAAGAATTGGGGTTTGATTCCAGACGGGGTTAGAAAATTCTTTTCACTGCGTTCCGAGCGGCTGTTGAGCCCATGCAGCCTGGTGTCTAACTGGCACCAAGCATGGGCGCTGGCGGAGGGAAAGTCAAGCGTCGTCTTCAAACGAACTTTTGGAAAATAAATTAAAATAAAAAGGAAAATCTAGGAAATATGAAGCCCGAACATTAAAATTATTTTTTAAAATGTGTTCCATTGTGAATACCACAGAGCAGTCAGCAAAATAACTCTTTAACTGTAGTTCTGTACGCAAACTTTCTGACTTGCATCCTCACCCTTGTGTTGTATAGGCGGCTCTTTTCCTCGGGGTAAAGCGGAGGCTGTGTGAAGCTGACCGCTCGCCTCCATCTAGCGCACTACCCCACAGGCTCTTTTCCTGGAGAAAGAGCGTCCAGAGCGTGAAGCTAACCATTCGCTTCCCTCTAGTGCTGAGGTTAAGAATGGGGACCAACCCCCTCACACTTGGGGGGGGGGGAATAGGGCATATTGTACCGGGGGTAAAGCGGAGGCGGTGTGAAGCTGGCAACTCACCTCCATTTAGTGCCGAGATAGAAGAATGCGTGGAGCTGTACCACCACGCCCTCAGTTACCATCATGGTGTAGTGCTTAATGAAGCACAGGGAAAACCTACCTACTCACCGTGAAATATAATTGTAATTCCCATAGCTGTACTAAAACAGCGTGTCGGCCTACGCTACCACTGGGCACTATAATTTTCGAACCGGAAGTGGTATTTGGACCACCAGCTGAGAGACAGTAATCAAGGAAACCCAACACAGTGTAGAATAATGTTCCGTCGGGTCTGGCCCTGAAATATCTGCAGCGAGTGACAAAAGTGTCAGATGAGTTGTTCGGCACGACCTTGTCGCGCCTCTAAGCAGCCTTGTAATCAACATGGCGGCCAGAAAAGAGAAAGACTGATGTGATTGTATATCTGAGTGCGCAACAGAAGTGGTGACCACAAAGTGAGTCAGCAGCGCACAGTGTAAACTGGCCTACATTCCGGTGTGAACCCGCCTCTCAATGCGACAGCCTTCGACGTGGCTGGCTGTGTGGAGAGCGGACCAGTTGACACGGACACAATATGGTTTCCACGCCGATTCCCAGATTGTCCAATGACGTGCTTGAGTCTGCTACGACAGAGTAATGGTGAGGGTTACTGTCTTCTGCAATGTGACGCCGTGCAGTCTAGTAGATCGTTCTCAGCGTTCCGGAGGAACACACCGTCTCCGCGTTCGGCATATATGAATCTCAGCACCATAACATTTAGTCTCAGTAGTCAGTTAAACTTCTACCTCGAAGATGGAGCCTGTATGACACTTTGAAACATTAGTAACCATTTGCTAGCCTGCATGGTGTCAGAATCAGGGATCCACGTCATGCAGAGTAATGTCTTTTGGGTTGTGACGCTGTGCAGCCTGGTAGACAGAACGTTTTGGAGGTACCTGCTACTTCCATCTACCCTGAAATTGTAACATATCACATGGAGTCACATCCCAGAAGACAGCAATTTTCTGGGAGCACCTCAAATCTCAAACCCTGTTCCTGTTTTAGTCATATTCGGGATGTCTGCTTTTTCTTGCGTTACCTTGTGATAGGCTGATCCTTCATCCACGGAGTCTAATCGTTAGTCTGAACGGTATTCACAAAATTTTTACAGAAAAGGAGGCCAAGACTCGTTTTGGTAACAAAGAAGAACACCAAATTAGCGTCGAATGCGCAGAAATTGTTATACGTGGAGAAATGTGAGCGGAAGTAGATGTGGCCTATTTCAGTATACTAGGAAAAATATTAAACACGTTGAAGTGCACTATATTTTGTGATGGAGAAATGTATCAACGTTTCGGAGAAACGTACTACCGCCATCTTCAGGGTCGAAGAGTAAGCGACGCAAGAATCGGTGTCACTAAATAACGACTCGTTGAAATCAACGGTAAACTGAAAATATTAAAACAGGAATCTGTGGTCTGCTCGTCACCTGCTTCTTGCTAGTTTCTTGCTTGGCATATTTCACCTTGATCATGCTCCTACGAAACGTCGGCAAACTACCGCGTTGGTACAGCGTTGCGTCCCAGACGACGGCACCCTTCGTAATCACCGCTGTGACAGCCTTGATCAGGGTAGCACATACAGCGGCCGAGGTTAAAACCCGGGACTTGTTGAGTTAATGAGACCTCAGTAATAATTACGCAACAGCAGGAAGTCGAATGTTATCAGTGCGCTGACTGGGGCAGACATGACAAGTGGGTCGGTCGCATGAAGTCGCAGAAGTGCGTCAGCATGACTCAATGTGGGACAGGATAAAAAGCCAGCTAAAGAGAACCGAGAATATATGGAACACGGAAGACAAAGAGGATAAGGAAATTAGGGGGAAAAGGTACAAAATAAAAAAAAAATATCGGAGGAATAACAAAGAGAACAGATGGACTACGAAATAAAGAACAGAGCAAATGCAGGAACAATCGGGACAGCTGTTTCCATGTAGTGAGTAAGCTATGGGACTGGATGATCGAGGGATCAGGGTTCTTTTCCTGGGAAAGGTAAAAGAATTGTTTCTTCTCTACAGCGTCCAGACCGGTTCTGGGACCCACCCAGCTTCTTACCCAACGAGTACCAGTGGTACCGGGGTGTGAAGCTGCCAGTCGCCTCCTACTGCCGAGGCTGAGAACATGGAGAACCTTACTTCACCTTAAGGCGCGAAAAGACGACGACGGTAAATGCAGGAAAAGGAAAAAGGAAAGAAAGATCGCTTGGAGCTACACCTCCACTTCCGTATGCGTCTTCATGGCGTGATGCTTTATTAAGTATAGGAAAAACCTTAACTTTACTCTAAGGAGGAAACAAAAGGAGAAAGTAGGGTAAATATAGGAAAAATGAGAGTACGTAAGGAAAGAAAGAATGCATACGGCTGTATTTCCAACCCGTAATACGTCTTCTCGGGCATGTACTGTCTTCGCTCGCTTGGAAACCGGGATCGTGGGTTCGAATCCCACTCAGGGCATGGATGTTTAGTTTGTGTGTGTGTGCGTTTTTCTGTGTTTGTGTGCAGGTTGAGGCCTTGCGACAAGCTGATCACCCGCCCAAGGAGTCCTACCGAATGTGTAAGATCTAGAAAAACCGAAGTGAACGGAGAAGTTCATGGAGGTAGGCCTAGGCACACTGGGGCTGTAGTGCCAAGGAAAAAAAAATACGTCTTCTCGTCCTGGTTATTAATTAAGCACAGAGAACCTTACCTTTACTGTAACTGGGGCCAAAAAGAAAGTACACTAAATGTAGGAAAACGGAAATAATGAGGGGAGAAATAAATGAAAGGCAGATAGAAATGATGTAAGAAAAGAATAAAAGGGAGCCGAAAATAAGTGGCGACGTGATAGAGATCGAACAAAAGGGAGAAAGAAGTAAACAGAGAAAATAAGAAACAAAGAATGTCAGAGTTAGCCAACGCATGAAGGCCCCTTACTAAATGCAGGTCTGGTGCATTCCTGAGAACAGCGCAACCAACAGTAATCTGGTGACACAGCGAATGGTGGCAGGAGCTAGGGCCGCATCTACCGTGCGCTGTGAAAAACGATATTTGCTTGTTTCCATGGTAACTCACTGCTCATATACGTTTAAATTGCACAGATTATTAAAGATCACCGTGTAGAAGCTGAGGTTCCCACGGCGTTGACTGGAGAGCGCCACAATTTAGTACAAGTTTACCGACGTTTCGGAGGAATAAACTGCCTCCATATTCAGGTTTGAATACAGGGAAGCAAACAAGCATGCAGAATAAGTCGATCGTGGAAAACGGGTTGTGCGGATATGCTGGGGGAGGAGCACACAGAGAACCAGGAGGGGCAAAGGGAGGAGTACGGGTATGGTTCTAACATGTTCGGAGGTGAGGGGAAATTCGTCGCCCCAGTCAGTCAGACCACTCTCTGGGTTTCCTGTGCGCCCCTTATCTCGTTAGGGCCCTTACCGTAGTGACAGGGCCAGACCGAATCTAACTGAGGCCCTCCTGATATACTGTATAGGCTCTAACCGTGTAGAGCCAAAGAAGAGAATAAAACAGTGGCCCTAAAACAGGGCCCTTTTCGTCGTAGAAATATATGGGAGAAGGCGCCTTTTCCAACAAAAATTGGCCAGTTTAAGGGCCTCCTTGCTCGTATTGATTAACTCGGCGCTCCTCTACCCTTAGCACTTCCCCGCACCGAGGCAAAGGACATTACATATAAGGTAAAGGTAAAGCTGTGCCTTGCCATGAAGACGTATGGGGGAGCGACGGTATACTTCCACCATTTCTTACCTCGGTACTAGATTGAGGTGAGTGGTCAGCATTACGCTCCGGCTGCTTTACCTTCGGGGTTATGTATAATGTATACATGTAAAATTATAAATATTATCAACATATATATATATATATATATATATATATATATATATATANCTCTTGACAACTGACATGTCCGCCCTGTCGTCAGAGAGGACGTCCCAACAATAATAAAACAGTAAGTCTTGATTAAAACTAAAATATGGTCATAAACTCCCGATGGGGCTCGACATAAGACGGATGGACTGTCAGTCGTAAACTGGCTCTGGTTATGTAAGTTTTGAGGTTTTCACGGCGATGACAATGAAGAAAGTCGTCTTCTGGGTTTAGGCACCGTGTATTCTTCGTTTTGGCCTTTTAGCACAGAAAAGCTGGTGCGTCTGTAGATCCTTTTGGCAGCGTCAGAGGTTATGTGGTGTTGGAACTGAAGGAAACGAGGTATGATGCCATGGTCTCTGCATCTAAGGAGAAAGTGAACACGGTGCCTAAACCCAGAAGACGACTTTCTTCATGGCTCTGGTTAGTTGGCTTATTCTTCGATCCTGAAGATGGAGGCAATATGATTCTCCGAATCGTCGATAAACATCTACCAGTCTATACGGCATCACATGCCAAAGTACAGTATTTCTGAGAGGTTCACGTTTTAATCTAATTTAATTACGCAAAAAATTTGCTACAATGTAATACTTAAAAATACCGAATATATTTTACGGGCATACTCTGTTTAAAATTTTAGGTCCTACCTCACAGAAAGCACATTGCGGTTCCATTATATACTCGATTAATGCTTTAGGGAAATATTTTCTGTTTATTCTGAAAATACACTGTACGGGCAAAATACAGGGTTATGAAGTCCTGAGTTTTTCAAGGCGGCGATTGGTCAGAAGTGTATTAGGTTATGATACCGTGTACTCTTGGAGATGGATATCAACATTTCGAATGAATATTTAGTCTGCATCTTCAGGACCGTTTTCCTGTTCAGTGTTCCTATTATTCCTCGTCTCCTTCCCCGGATCTGAGTAACGATCTTCGTGGTAACCTGCCTGTAGGTCCTATAACCCTGCAAAATTCAATCCTGAAAAAGGAGGCATCATGTTCCTCCGAAACGGTGTCCAGCTACAATAGTACCGGATGACACATCCAATATCATCGCACAATCTGAACATGAAGATACACTTAATGAAGGCGGGTATATGTAGCACTGTGCTTTACAGAGTCAGATGTTTCCACCGTGAGTACTAACGGGTTAAAAGTCGCCTGGTTATTATGAATGGCAGAATTGGTCATCCACAGCATAAAACACGCCTGACGACCTGATGTCGTGAATAGACCAGAATGAGGAAGTTACTTCACTGTCCCTCCACTCCCCCGCTGAACGAAGTGATTCCATTTCCCCACCCGTCCGGCGGGTCGGCTGGCGCGCTGAGTCATGGGTACACGTCGCCAGTTATCGCTAAAACGCGCTGCAAGTAGTTTCAAATCTACAAACCGGAGCGCAGGTTTGTTCAGAAGCCGTGCAAACGTCTATATATGTATATATATCTCACACTGTGAGTGTGCGAGTGTCTGATTGCGTGTTATACTGATAAGGCGAAGAAACATAGAATTCACCTACCCCCCCGCCTAAAAAAAGGGGTCGAAGAAAAAACAGCAACAATACACACAACAACAATGCTGCTCAGGAAAGGTATACGTAATATCCGTTTAGCGGAGAATAGTGTAACGACAAAACAAAACACTACGCTGTCTTGAGAATATTTTAATATTAAAAAAGGACGAAAGGTCTGGAAGGAGGGCCAGTATTAGTAATACAGTTTTGAACAAGAAGAGAAGAGAAATATAGAAATTCCAGGTGTGCATATTGGCAGAACCGTTGGAGTGAAGACACTAAAAAGGAAAGTCGGCAGCACCAGTGCTGAAAAAAAAAAGTCATTAAGCGAACGAGAAGTGTTGAAGAAATGTTGGTAGCTGTTGAATGACGTGACGTGACCGGACTGTTGCTTTTGGACATATCACTCGTTTTAAATTGGATTACTGCCCTTTCTTCCAGTCATTGAAACTGGTAAGTTGTATGTTTTTTTTTAACACATCAGTCCATAAAGAATATTTCCATGACACCTTATTGTATTACTCTGACGAACAGTACTGAAGGTTACATCTTGCGTTATCCAAAAATTCAATACACACATTTAAATATGATATTGCTCCTGTTAACAATAATGTGGCCATTTTGAAACTCAATTTTACGTCAAAATAAACGTCTTCTGGAATGTGACGCCGTGTAGTTTTGTGAATCGTTATCAACATTGCAGAAAACCTGTTGACTGGCGTCATTGTTGAGGAGTACGAACGCTTCGGAGCAACCTGCTGCCTCCATCTTCATGTGTACCACAAAGATCAATGCAGCAGTGTCTTCCGAAACATAGGTATATATCTGCTACACAGTGTCACGTCCCAGGAGATAGTGAGTGATCTTCATACCCCCTGTGAGGAACTTCAGATTTCTCATACTGTCCGTATTTTAGAAATATCTGTATTACTTTCCAGTTTCACAAATAGTGTTAAAACCGCTGTTATTTACGTAAACAAATTGATATCCATCTGTACAAATTAAATTTAAAAACGACGTTTACGTTGTTTGTAGTAAAACCACGAATCGCAAATGCACTATATCAGGTTCACATCAGTTTACGATATTTCTCGTTCGTGTCCGAGAAACTTTTTTTTTTTTAGTTTATATCATATTGCGCAATTTGTATTGTAAATCTGAAATATTCGTGTTAAACCAAGAAATTGCCTTTATAATTTTAATGGTAAAATATTTACCTCATTTTAACAACATTTATGTGACCTCTAACTGTGCAGTATGAATTTATACCACTCACGTCACTGTCTTCCACATCTGTGCGTGCGTTTTTGTACGTGACACTCGGCTTATGTAAATGAATTGAATGATTGTGTAGTACACATTAGTTTTCATACATAGATCAAAGTATGCAGTATTTTGATCGAATAAATTTTACATTTATACGGTAATCAGATGTTTGGAAAATGTTCGTTTGTGTTGTATTGGTTCACACGAAGTTGAGATTAATTTTGCGTCTCCGAATAAGTTTCCGGATTCTGTTGTAAATATGTCATTGGTTTCCCTTAAGATAAGCGCATTTCCAGATCAGCTTATGTCTGTAGTAAGCCGTGACTTCATATACAATTTATCATGATTCTTCTCGTTAACTTAACATTTTCGCTGAGATGCGCAAGTATGCTACACTAATTATTAGTAATACATCAAAACGTCCGGGGAAATAATTAGCTTCCGATTTCAAATGAATATCCAACCATAGGAACATAGAAATTGTAATTGACGTTAATATATTAGATGTACGAGTGTGCTTTGGTTTTAATACTTAAAGGCTAGCATTGCGTGATTGTCGAGGTCTTTTAGATAAAGTTAGCGTTGTGACATTACATTTTTCTTTTATAGATCGTTCAAAGGTTTTGACCACTGAACTTTTCGTAATTAGATGCTGGAAAAATGTTTATGTCTGTCTTATGTCTGTCCACTGCGTGAACTCTTAATGCATATTTGGTTGCATTGCAAACTTACGCACGTCTTCCGAACATTTGATAGGTTTCCTACGTAAAGGGATAGTACGTATTTATTGATTTAAACTTATTTAAAACTATAAAGATAGGCTTGACTTCATGATCGATTTTGTTAGTCAATAAAAATAAAACTTTATTAACACGCCTAGTGGGCTGCCTATAAAGATTTGCGTGAAAGACATTAAACGATACTCAGAGAACGGCCCCTGTGATTGGATTCAGGTACGGAAGGCGGACCAAAAAATTAGCCCGTGTATACGTTTCTGGCCTTCGTCGGTTTAATTTTTAAAACCATTACGAAGTATTTTTTAAATTTCAAATTCAGTCTGTATTTCGGAGCTGTCACCAGAAATAGTGCCTGTGGTTAAGTAGTTCGCCAGAATGCACCAGTTTTATTTGTTTATGTATTCCAAGAAATACAATAGGTAAAGAATTCAGTTTATCGAATGCTTCTTAACTCCAGTATTTTGTAAACGAAGAGAATGCAAGATAAAATACAGGTCAACTATATTATTATTATTATTATTATTATTTATAAAAGATCAAGAAACTGAAAAAGCGGCCAAAACCAACAAAGGACTGTAGACCCATAGATTATTATTATTATTATTATTATTATTATTATTACGCGGTAGCGTAGATGGTTGAGTCACTATGCTACAAGCCGGAAGGTCGCGGGTTCAAGTCCCGATGAGGTCATTGGATTTTTTCAGTTGACCTAATCCTTCCAGCCGCACTATGTCTCTGGGGTCGACCCAGCCTCTAACAGAAATGAGTACCAGGAATCTTCTTGGGGGTAAAAGGCGGCCGGCGCGTAAGGCTGACAACCTTGCCGCCATCTATGAGCCGATTGTCTAGAAAATGTGGGAACCTCAACATCTGACAACCCTGTGGGCCTTCACAGTTTGTTACGGGGATACCTTTACTTTTTTATTATTTATTTATTTCGGGCACGCGGTAGCGTAGTTGGTTGAGGCGCTATGCTATAAGCCGGAAGGTCGCGGTTTCGATTCCCGATGAGCTCACTGGATTTTGCAATTGACCTAATCCCTCCAGCCGCACTATGGCCCTAGAGTCGGCTCAGCCTCTAACAGAAATGAGTACCAGGAATCTTATTGGGGGATAAAGGGCGGCCGGAGGTAAGGCTGACAACCTCACCGCCATCTGTGAGCCGATTGTGTACAAAATGTGGGAGCCTCGACGTCTCTCAACCCTATGGGCCTCCACGGCTTGTTACAGGGATACATTTTTTACACTATTATTTTTAATTTTTGTGTATTTCTGTGTACTAGTGCTAACTTTGTAATTGGCCGCTGTGCTGTTAAGTTTGCACGTAAATAAACACAAATTGAATTGAATTATTATTATTATTATTATTATTATTATTATTTATTGTTGGTGATGGTAGTAGCAGCAGCAGCAGTATTATATTCATTAACTCTAAGTTGACAATTGCTCAGGAAGTAAATACATTTACTGTTTTCATGTAAGGTTCATCAACATGTTATCAAATGCATTCATTCCATCGTATTCAGAGCCACTTGAATCCAAGGGTCCAGACGGGCTATGGAATTCACCAAGCCACCTATCTAATGCGTACCGGGCGTAAATATGCCGGAACGTGAAGCTGACCACTCTCCTCTATCCAGTGCCACGGATAAGAATATGTGGAATTATACCGCTGCTCCTACATACGTCGTTATGGTGCGGTGCATAATTAAGGACTTGAACAGGTTTACCTTCACAAATGTCCATTTTCAGTTCATTCACATTTTTTGAGAAGCATCTTTATCCGAGAGACAAGCAAGTCGTAACTTAACTGAAGTCATCTCCTGAGGGTATTTATAGCAGTGTGATGTCAGTAGGCCTCTTAGCGCACACTGTGTAATTTGCATGTGTTCTTCTCCTACATAGAGCATCACGTAAATGCAAAACAGTTTGCCAACTTAGCAAAAATGTCACCAATACTTGCTTCATGCTTATTGCGTGATTTATTTTATACACGTATATGGTTTATCCCTGTTCCGCTGCTCTGCCGATCACAGTAGCCGCTCGGTCTAAGACATGAAACCTTCGAGGCATGGATGTCTGTGTGCGTTTATTCTGTGTATAGGTAGTGGTCTTGCGACGGGCTGATCCCCCGTCCAAGGAGTCCTGTCGACTGTATTGGATTAAACTGAAAAAGCGGCCAAGATCCAAAGGGCTTTAGAGCCATAGAGGGAAACAATCATTAACTAAGGGAGCCTGGATACATCAGTCGGTATAACGACAAGGCTGCGGGGCTGGACAATCGAGGAACTGGGATTGGATTCCTGGGAGGACATAATTGTTTGTCTCCATAACGTCCAGACTGGTTCTGGGGCCCACCCAGCCTCCTGTGTACCGAGGTTATTTCCCAGGGGGTAAGACGGCCCGGGAATGAAGCTGATCACTCATCCATCTAATGCCGAGTGTTTTCAGTGCATTATGTCTATTCTGTGAGCATTGATATGTGACGTAGTGTACTATATAAAGCAGATTGTTTACGATTATTATTTGTGCGTGTTACTCGTGGGAGATGGCGTTAAACGTCGGCCTCAACGTATCGTTCGATAACATGTAGGACGGGAAAGTAATACGGGAGAAAGCTGTGGAAGCTTGTGTACAAATGAGACCTCCTGATGAATGTTCGGAGGGTGTTGCACTAGAATGTATTTATGAAGGGATGTTTGCAAGGGTGTGAGATTTGATGTACTCACCTAGGTGTTGGATATGATGGTGTTTAGTGTAGTAGGAAGTCGCCAGCGTTTCGAATGAAACTGCTGCCTCCATCGTCAGAGTATAAGAGCTGAATGTATAACCAACAACAAGGGTTCCATTTACAAAGAAAAAGTGATCTTGTAAGGTTTGAGGCTTTCACGGCGGTGACTATGAAGAAAGCAGTCTTCTGGGATTTGGCACCGTGTGTATATATATGGTGTTAACCGACGTTTCGGAGGAACGTGTCGCCTCCATCTTCAGAGTAGAAAGAAAAATATAAGAAATCCGCAAGCGAAGAGACCGTGAGAACCGGTAAAAGCAGTCTCTTCGCTTGCGGATTTTCTTATATTTTTCTTTCTACCCTGAAGATGGAGGCGATACGTTCCTCCGAAACGTCGGTTAACACCACATATACACGGTGCCAAATCCCAGAAGACTGCTTTCTTCAAAAAGTGATCTTGTTTTGATGATCTTGCGACTGAGTACTGGTGCTATGAGTTATGGTTTAGAACTGTGATTAAAATGGGGCCGAATTAGGGTGCCAAATTAAATTGTTGTGGAACTGGTTTTTTTTTCTGCCTAGCTAGTACTTCCACAGCCAACAACCGGTCGGCCCTTCCAAGGGTAAAGAAGTCTTGAATGAGATGCCATGTTATGTCCGTGAGCGGTTTGCAGGAGGAGGCCTCCTATGCTTTGTTGAGCCTCATCCGTCAGTTGCTAGGTAGCGTTTGTCGTTTTTTCCTACTTCTTGGAACAAACCAGAACTAGATCCTCGTGCAGTCTTGTAATGATTCATGAGATATACCACTCTTATGCTTATTACTGCGCTCGAATTCTCACATCTGTTGTACCTATTGTTGGTCAATATTTTGCCCTAGGTCACTGTCTACAATTCGGTTTGTCACTAGAGTTTGACATAGGACCATCGGACTGAAGGCAGTAATGGATATTCTTTTGTACAAAGTTTTCGATCATTCTGAATAAGTTGATATGCTTCTAAGTGCCTTCACTAATCCTTTTAAAGCGGCGTTTCTCAACCGCTGGGCCGTGGCACAGTACCGGGCCCTGGCATCAATTATACCAACGCCATCATATTATAGAAAAAAGAATTTACCGAGCCGCGGTCTGACAAAGGTTGAGAACCACTGCTTTAAAGCACAGTGGTAACTATATGTTCCACCTGCTTTCGCATTAAAAAAATGCATTTTTCCACAGAGTCTGTATAAGTGTTTTATTTGATTCTCACAATAAACAGCGATTGCACCCCTAAACAGCAATCATTAACCAGTAGTTGTTGCTATGGAGACGTAATATGTTTCCTGTGAGGTAGGAACTGAACTTCAAATAATTTGTGCAGTTTCACAGGATATATCAGAGTGACTATAGAAGCCGGGATATTATAAAGCGTTCTTCATATTAGTAACATCAAGAGCTAGAGTAAATCAAGTTCAAAAGAAACAGTTGGAATTTTATTATGTAGTAACCCTCCAAACTTTGCAACATGGAAATGAATCGTGGAATATTAGTGCAAGAAAAATAAGTAGAATGCAGTCAGTAGAGCTCAGATGCTTTTGAACGGTTAAAGGCCGCGTTGGACTGGAGAATATTAGGAATGAATTAGTCAAGAATTTAAAATATAATCAATAGAAAATAAAATAGATGGACACAGACAAATTCAATAAACCGCCATGTGAATTTCTTGTGGTTAATTTTACGAGGCTGTGAGTACCCGGACTGTATAGTTACGAATAGCAGGATGACAAGACTTGGAAAGAATATATAGGACACGGTTATGGTCTGATATATGTCCTGTCCCTTCAGTTGCCTGGAGGGACTGAAGACTGTCATGATAAAAACTCGGGTCAGGATATACGATGCCCTGCATGAGATTCGAACGGAGCACCTCCCGAATGCAAGACTATAGTTACCACAACTCCAGCCTGCTCGGTTCCACGAAGGAGGAGGTAAAAAACCGGTTCACCCCCACCCAACAATATGATAGGAATTTAATGAGCAGTGCAGCGTAATTTTGTATAGTTTCCAGGAACCAGTATTGTATCGTCATATGGCAGATGTACACAGTTGCAGACAAACGTTTGTCGTTTCTTTCTCAAAAGATTGTTTCTTATTTCATTTTCTGGTTAAAATTTCGGTCACTCTGTCTTAATAGAATAAAAGATAAATTTGGCCCTATGCTTGATTAAGCATCGCCTCATGAAGGTGTGTGGGGGGAGTGGAGGAATACGTCCACAGATTAATGTTGGCATTATATGGATGTGAGTGGTCAGTGGCCCGGGCGCTTTACACCTGGGGAAACAATCACGGTACCAATGGGGTGGTGGGCTTCAGAGCCAGCACCCTTCCGGAATCAAACTCCAGTTCCTCTGCCATCCAACCAACCTGTAGTCTAGTCGCTATAACGACTGAACTAAAATAAAAGCAAAGTGTCATTACCTATTTTTAACGTTTTACTTTGAATTCCGTGACAGTATTTTGCGACACGTGTTTTATCAAGATGATAACTTTTATTTCGGATTAAATCGTGTGCTTAAACGCACATGTATATATGTATATGAGTTTAATGTCACAGTATCATTCAAGGCCTTTTGCTCGCAGAGCGCAGCGCTGGGTTGCGTGCAGTGGCCAATTTATTTGGCGGTTATGTAAACTACTGTTAAAGCGATTTTGAGCGTGACTGCACAGTATTCGCATGGAATCCTGTGTCCATCGTGAAGCTTGTTTTCCATCTAAACAATATTACAAAAATTAGCTTCTGCCTCACCGAAAAAATAACTGACCCGAAGGGTAATGTGACCCCGTGTAGTCTGGCAGAAATTTGCTGACGTTTTGGGGGAATGTAGTGCTTCCATCTTCAGGGTCGTAGGATACGCCAGGTAAACGAGCGCAGCCCTATTGTCATTATTCATTCCATCGTGAATTTTGTAGGGTTAAGTTGGTGAACCTCGTTCTTCTGAATCCCAGAATGGTCTCCCTTTCCCCCCCCCCTCCAACATCGTCGTCTTGGTCGTTCTAAGTACGGAACCTCTCTGTAGCGGAATACCACTCTGTTTCAATTCCTTCCAATTTTGTATTATGATTAAACAAAACAAAAACTCCGTGGTTTTAGTTCGCAAGCGAACTATACCGGAATAGCTTGTGGCGAAAGATTTTTGTTTTTTTCACAGTGCCCAGACAGGCTCTGGAGCCACCCAAGCTCCTATCTGATGGGTACCGGGAACCCTCTCCGTAAAGCGGCCGGAGTGTGAACATGATCACTCACCAACATCTGGTGCCTAGGTTATGAATGCGTGGAGCTCATATAGCCCAGTGGTCACTATGTGTACCACCAGCTTTAACACACTAAAACTCTGCATTCTGCCCACAGAGTGTATCTCCTTGTTTCATACGGTTTTTACAAAAAACAGCGACTGTTTTCCTAAACAGCATTAACCGGTTTGGCTTTGTAGCGGTGACATAATGTGTTTCCTGTGAGGTACGGACTGAATTTGTATAATTATTTAGAAGAAATTCCGTCTTTAAAGGGTTAAATCAGACGCACCAAAGAGTCTCGGTACGCAGCTGCAGAAAACAGAAGTCAGTAATCTAAAGGGTTCTGACCATTATGTATAACACTCGGAATTATTGGTTTTTTGGATTTTGTCCATTGTTTGGTATTCTGAGAAGAACACAATGTTTCGGAAACTGGCTGTATGATTGAGGTTACCTCTTCCTAATATACCCAACAGAGCAGGTGTTCCTCTCCCTCACCTGAGGAAGGAAGCAGATCCATTTTCCGAAACGTTCTGTTGTTTTAGAATACCAGGCGATGGACAAAATCTAAAAACCCAGTAGTCCGGACAGAAGTTGATGATAACAATGAATAGCGAGACATGCCACCTTGACTGCAGCCCCCGGTCATACAAGCAGCCCCTTTGTTTGCCGCTCACCTGCTGACCGCTCTCACGGGTCATTAGTCGGCAATGATTGACGTTGCAGTACATAAAGAAATGACAGGTGTACGGGAAGATTCCAGAAACGTATGGTTTGAGTCACGGGGCAGAAATGTAACACCTGTCGAATTTACTGCATCCCTGGGGCACCAACATCTGCCCTCTACCCGTCTCACTTGTTTCTAACAGAAACGTCCCTCAGTCATTTTGAAAAGAAATTAAAACGACTGCTTTGAAGGCGGAGACAGAAGGTAACAAGGGATTTAAAAAAAAAGAAAGGTTTAACGAAGAAGAAAGAAAGAGATTTGTTGGTAAAATTAAGAGTAGATAGAAGAATAATATTAAAGTGAATCTTCCTGAAATAGTATAATAGGATACGGATTAATTTAGTCTTCGGGTTCCATAAAATATGAAAAATCTGTTGACTTTATGCGCAAGTATTAGCGTTACAGGGAGTCTGCTGCATGTAGTTATTTGGTTGTATTGTAAAGTAGGAAAAATAAAACTGAAGGAAGCGTGAAGGAATGAAAAAGCAAAAATATATAAAGATCCCAGTGCATTGTTAAGCACCGTAACATGACGTAGGGGGGTGAAGGTGCGCATCCACTCATTCTTAATGTCTGTCACTTAACCCCCGTTACCCATCTGATAAGTTGTGTGGGGCTCGGAGCCGGTCGGTGAAGTGATAAATTTTCGCCTTTGTCCAGAATCAAACTTGATTCATTGGTCGGGCTGTAGTCGCTATACTGGGTGGCAGAGCTATGAAGGGTCCAGAGAGAAACGAATGAACGTAAAAAGTTAAGAAAGTAAAAAATTTAAATTTAGCGACGCTTTTCCTCCTTTGCCTTTCCAGCCATGCTGGGATACTGCCTCATTGAGGCCACAACCGCTTCCCAGTACATTATTCGGTAGTCGTCCCAACGTGATCTAATTGACACTGTCAGCTGTGAATGCTGTAATGTTGCCTGGCATACTCTTCTACCCTGAAGATGGAACAAATAATTCCCACCGAAATGTCAGTGAACTAGGGAACTACACGGCGTCACAATCCAGTCATCGTAACGTCCGACGCTACCTTGCCCGAGATGCTGACAGCGTTGTGGAACCACAAGAAAAAATATCTGTGCAAAGACATTGCACATAACTTTCCCATATACAAATGACCTTAGAAAGGAAATCGATTGTTGTTGGGTAGTCCATTGTTGGTCGCAGAATATTCAAGTTACGATATGCACATGTTGCTTTATAGTTATTTTGTGTACGTTAGAGGCATTTCAGTGCACTGAAATAAATATTTCACAGAATTGTGTATAAATTCTTCAATAATCGTCCAGCTTCTGGAGCCGTTTTTGGAGGGAAAAAAACTGCATTCCACATTTGGACACTAAAGCGCGTATCATTATTTTGCTGATACCACCCATACAGTTTTATTCATGAAGTTCGTCTCCATAAACTAGTGAAATCTAATCAAAGCCGTTTGACCCGTTTTGTAGAAAATTACAGTTTGGTTTTGGGGCCCATCTGAAAGGTCCCCTATGTATATAGGGACACAGATGGCATTGCCAAAATTACTTTGTTCAGAGGGACTTAAAGCTAGTGAATTCCTACAAGCTCAAGATCTGCGTGGTGGTAACAAATATGATTTTTCCCCGGCGCGGCAGAAAAATTTCCCTTGCCTTGGACAGCTGTTGAGAGATGGCAAAACTCCGAAGGCCAACCCTACCCGCTGCCAGCCAGCAGATTCCTGAACGTTTGGTCATCGCTTGAAACCGCCTTCATCATCGGCTGCTGTCGGCACCTCACGAAGATCCCCGAACTGGAGCTGCTAAACTTAGAGGCTGATTCAATGGTCTCTTTTAAACCACAGCCTGCCCAATACGCCACTCACTCGAGTTGGAAAACTCCTTAAAGAGATTTTGTTCTAATTAAAGAAACGCGAGGCGAAACTTTCGATGTCTCCTCCCCCCCACCCCAAAGTATTCCCACATCCCCTTCTATGACAGTTATAGGTTAGTCATACGTACGAATTTAGCTTTCGTACGAACCCTTTTAAGGATCTCGACATCATTTCACATCGGAATCCCCTGAAGCAAGTTTATCTTAAGTAATATTTAACGTCGTTGGGTTCAGAATCTTCTGTCTTCTCATCTGCCACCCGTAAAGAGAAAATTAAACACGCAAAAAATGTGATTTTGTTTGTAGCTTCGTGTGAAAGTAAGACTCTCACTCTAACGGAAAAATTCAAACTGTGGGTGTTCTGAGAACAGGGTGCTGAGGGGAATATTTTGATGAAGGGGGAAGAATTAACATGATTTTAAAAATCTGCATACTGACTATCTTCCTAACTTGTACTGCGCGGAAAATATTATCATAAAGTCGAGATGTTAGAGCATGTAGCACGCATGGGAGAAGAGGGATGCGTAGAGCTTTTAGTAGGAAGCCTTAAGGAGGCAATATCTAGCCGTAGGTGAGAGGATAATACTGAAATAGATCTGAGAGAAATACATTAGGGGTGGGAGAAAGGACTGGATTAAGCTGGCTCAAGATAGAGACCAGTAGCGGGCTGTTGTGAACAAGGCAATGAGCCTTAGAGTTGCATAAATTGATGGGAACTTGGATGGCTTGGGCTCTTTAAAAACACTCAGCTCCGTGCAGTTGGGAGATACACATTTTGTGTTTTTCACGGCTGTAATTATTGTTGTCTTCTTGGTTGAACCTTCAGGTAACGGGTTTAACATTCGTATTCTCCTGTTTAGGGGTACTGTGACAAGATGCAAATTGGACTGCGTATTTTAATTTTTTTCTAGTCCTGCACGGCGTCACATTGCAAAAGGTAGCACGCCAACTGCAGATCATTTAATCTTATCTTCATTTCAGGCAGATTTTATCTCTCTCTTATATATATAATGTAATGTAACGTCCGCAACCATCAGTTGCATCGAGTTAGCGGGAACTCCTGTAGAGTCGCCACTTGACAGCTTGAATGTGCTGTGACCGCTGAGTCTGAACAACACGTCATGTCTCCCTTTCAAGTTGTGTTAAGAGATCGCTAGCTCGGGAATGCTACGGCGAAAAGTCGATTGCCGAATCTTTTTTTATTTGTCCGATTGTCATGGGCACGCAAGATGATAGTAATATTTAACAGCGTAGGAAATGTTCGCGTTGCTAAGAGTTCTGGCACTTTCGCTACCTTATGTTTCATTATCACGAAAACCCATACGACTTAGTGCATTAGCCATGAGACATATGTTTCGTATTTCTCTACTGATTTTGTTCATCACATTTTTTTTTCAGTTCCGGTAATTAATTAAGGAGTTACGTGAGAATGTCACGAAAATTCTTTGGGCGGGTTTCGATTTGTACCATCCATGCAGATGGACGTACGTGACAGTTTTAACAGACACTCCGCTGGGATGCAGACGTATCTAAAAATTCACTTCCAACCCCACAGAGAACACACTTAGTCACAATTACAATCCAGACGCCCCGGCTGCCTTACCCATTGGAAAAGATACCGCTGTGCCCATCGAACAGGATGCTGTTTGGGCCTCAGAGCCGGTCTGGACCTCCTTAATTAATGTCGCTTTCCTGATCTGTTATTTCACCACTTTTTAAAATCCCCGAGCCTCACCTTCATGCCGCACGACTGTACTACAGGTGTGGTGACGTCACACTTCCCGCATTTGCCTTCCCTAATTAGCGAGCGACGCCGAGATCTCATCACGACATTCACACTTTCTCCTGTTGTTGCCTAGACAACAAGCAGTGTGGCCTTGCCTACCGAAACACTCGACTCTGCGTGTTCACATATAGAAAGTTCGGTACCTTGCGCTGGAAACTGTAGGTCGCGGTGCAAGGGCCGAGAAGGCCCACTGGATAAACGGACTTCGTGTATGGGATCTATTAAAATAAAAATTGTTTTCGAAAATTTTTCATTTATTTAACGACGATTTCGATAGCTCGTATTATTCACCGTTCGGTGATGGGACGATTAATGAATAATGAAATGGAAAGGATTTGGATGGAAGTGGTCGTGGCCGGATATTTCTATCCTGGCATTTGCTTGAAGGGACTGAGGAAGACGACAGATAGAATAGGAGAAATCGACCGAATACTTATAAAACAAACTCGACGATAACGTCAAAGCGACGCCGGGGCCATAGGGCTGGCGACGTCCCTAATGACAGTGACGCAAATATACTGGCAGAAACTCATGTGTCTTTGACAGCCATAACTAACTGTTAAAGGCTGAAGTTGATCTAAATACGAGTATACAATTTTGAAATTTCCTATCTGAGAACACACTACGTTTCAATTACAACTACGAAACGGTTAATGTTCTATGCCGTAATTTCCTCTGTCTACAAGCAAAGGCTAAATTTGTCCCAAGTTACAAGTTCGTACCGCCCTTTTCTCGTGCAGCCCTCCCGACTTCAATTTATCATACTTAAACCCCTTGCCTGGCCCCCAAATTATTTCTCAAATTTAAGAAACTCGCAGTCAGTGACAACACCAAATTCTGCGGCCCTTGCCAACAGCAGTTCACAAAACGTTATCTATATATCTGTCTGTCTGTCTGTCTACAGCTCTTAGTTGGACTTGGCCGCTTTTTCAGTTTCTTGATCCTTCACATATTTGGTATGACTCCTTGGACGGGGGATCAGCCCGTTGAAAGGCAGCTACCTACACACAGGACAGCACAAACAGAATAAACGCAAATAGGCATCCATACCTCAAGTGGGATTCGAACCCATGATCTCACTGTTTGAGCTGGTGAAGACAGTTCATGCCTTAGACAGCGCGGTCACTGTGATCTGCCACAAAACTTAATACCTAACGTCAATTAACAGACAATTTCCATGAATACCTGCTCAGGCCCTGAATAACTTTCATGCACGAATCAGACGTACCAGGCAGTCGGCTTCCCCCCCCCCTCCCCCCAAAGAATCTTCTCCATCGAAATGCTGTTTGGGAAATATCGCTGCTTTAAAAATCATGCAATACAGATGCACTCTGCGAAAAATGAAGAGCTGTTAAGGGCACGTGGTCTGTGCACTTGCCACTGTAACCGATCTGTTAAGGAAGTGAGGTATTAATACCTCCACTGTCCAAAATTTCTTCCGCTCTATTAATTAAGCTGGCTCAAGCGGCAAGGAACCGGGATAGCTCAGTCGGTATAGGGACTGGCTACGGGCTGGGCGACCAAGGGGTCGAGTCCCCGTAGAAGAATTTTCTCTTCTCCAAGTCGTCCAGATCGTCTCTGGGGTCCACCCAACCTCCTATCCAATGGGTACCGGTGGCTTTCCCCGAGAGTAAAGCGACTGGGGCTTGAAACTGACCACTGACCTCCATCTAGTGCCTAGGTCAATAAAATGTGGATCTATACATCCACTCCTTACGTCTTCATGGCGTAGTGCTTAATTAGTTAAGCACAGGGACAACATTACCGTTCCTTCAGATATGAGCTGCAGAAAGCGTTGTTAATTAAGCCATTAATAGACAGACCTCCTCACCAGTGTGTGGACATGAGGTACAGGCCCTACTGTTAGACCTGGCCCCTGGATTGTGCTTGAGGAAAAGCGAAAAGCAGTAAGGTAGTGGGTGTTTTTATATTGTGGGAGGGATTCGAGCAGATCTCCTGCACATTCTGTTGAGAGCGGCCAGATCTAGAGACACGGACAGTACAGTCTATGCTTCTCGACCGACGATACTGTAGAGGGCCGTTATCGCTTGCGGACCGCAGGGTTACATTCCACTATGATTCAGGCCTTAGGTGCCATAAGATCATTGAAATAATATTAATTTTGACACATCATCATGGTTTACATAGGCGAAGTCTGTGTACGTGTGTCCCATGTTGAGACCACATAATTTCAGGGTTCGTCTGGGCACGAGTGTTAAATTGCTGTTCACATCTCAGACGGCTTTTAAACTGAACGGAATAAAATATCATACCACATAAAAATTTCGGGCTGAAAATTCCTTATACGTTGAAGCATCCATGAAGAAAAAGGTGAAGTCGATATTCAACTAAGCACCATGCCACGAAGACGTATGGGGGGCAGTGGAGATACGCATCCACGCATTATTAAACCTTGGCGAATGGTTAGTTGTTAGTTTCGCGACCCGGTGACTATACCCTGGAGGAAAAGGACCCGATACCCGCTGGATAGGAGGCTGGGTGGACCCCAGAGAGAATCTGTACACAGGAGGAGAGAAAACATTTCTTACCCCTGTAGATAATCTAACAGTGATTTCTCTGTTGTACGGTCTAGACTGTGTGGACTTGAAAACTGATAGTAGCTCAGCTGATTAAGAAATTATTTGCTCTTAAGGGATGCACCGTAGAATTCCGCAACTGAATCCGTCTCAAGTTAGTTGAATTTAGTTCATATCTTCATACTGTATCGCCCCAAGATCAATACAAATACCATCTATACCAAGGTCTAGAAAGAGGCTTCTTCCAAAGCTCCAGGCCCTTCGTGACGTTTCGTAATACTCGTATAATAGTGTTTTTGCTCTGAATTGTCATGCCACACCCATTCCCTTTCCGGAGGACTGCCCCATGTCGGTTGTCTACGGCCGCTTAGCACCGCTGGCCACCGTACCTTGGCTGCGTCTCCTTCATCCGCAGCCGGAGGACGCGCCATGCCATGGTGACGTAGAATCCTATATACTGTAGGTTTTGTGGTCTTCTTGGTAAGATAGTGTGATCTGGTAGGTGGGAACTGACGTTTCGCACCGTTCAGGAGAAACATTGTGCCTTCTTGTTGGTATCCACGCTGTCACAAACCGGAAAACCACAAATTTTCATGGCCATAAAAATTTCAAATTTTACGTGTTGGTTTAATGAAAAGTGTTTCATCCAAGTGCGTTAGCCAGAAACGAAATTATTTTCAGTTGTGTGTATAACGAACTAAATGCAACTGAGTCCGTCTTGAGAAGCTAATAGTCGCTCAGCTACTCAAGAGTTTCCAGCATTTTATGGAACCAGAAAGTTCATTACCGTGTTCACAAGAGCGTGCCAGTGGACCCTATCCTCAGCCAGCTGAATCTAGTCCACACATTCCCCCATTCTTCAAGATCAGGCCTCATATTCTCCCATCTATGCCTAGGCCTTCCTAGCCGTCCCATTCCTAATATTTTCCTACCCAAACTACTCTCATATTTGTGCTACATGCCGTGCCTATAACTCATTTTATTGATATGATAGCGTGCCCTTGAGACATTGTTATTCAAAGCAAATGCGTGTGTGGGTTATGTGAACAAGTGCTCTCCGCCAGATCATGTGTGTGTATCCGCTTTGGCGGTGCGTACACAATGCTGCTCAATGGTCCCAATTACGTAACTTTGTCCCTGAAAATATTTTAATCAGTCAAGAGGATTAGAGCATTTATAAAAAAACTGTTAACGTATTTTAGAGATTTGAATATTGTTAACTAAATAGTCTGAAGACCTGAAATTTGTGAATTTAAAGTATGTAATATCTGAAAATCGTCCAGTCAGTAAAATATTTCAGGACCTGATAGTCGTTCAAATTTTATTAAATTATTTAAAGATCTGAAAACGGTCGATTATCGTATTTTAAGTATCTGAAAAATGTTAACTAAAAGAGTCCAGATAGGTGAGACTGATTAATGAAAGCGTGTTAGTAATGTACAGGCCTGAAATCCTTAATTCAAGGAGTACGGATCTGTCCCAAGAAATGTTAGTAGCATTCCAGCATCCAGCAGTGTCGCATTTGTGTCCCGTCCCACGACACTGCGTGAGTGTCCGAAATAGGCGGTGACAGCAGGTGGCCCACCAGAGCGCCGCGAGGCAAGCCTCATTCGACAGGAGTGACAGGTGATCCGTCAAAAGTACATACGCTCGCCGTGTTTAAAGTAAAAAAAAAAAGTATAGCTATCCTTGTACCAGGCCGTGAAGGCCCATAGGATTGTGAGACGTTGAGACATTATCTAGACAGTCGGCTCAAAGATGGCGGTAAGGTTGTCAGTCTTACGCGCCGGCCGCGCTTTACTCTCCAGGAAAATTATTTAATTAATTCCTGGTACTAATTTCTGTTGATATATCCCAAGCCTTTGACAAAATATGGCACCAAGGCTTACTCTTCATTTTAAAAAACTCTCTTTCTCAAAATTATTATCTCCTTCAAAAATCATACCTCTCCAACAGGAACTTCTCCGTCAAGCAGTCAGACCAACAATCCAATCTACATCCCATTAAATCCGGAGTCCCCCAAGGTAGTGTCCTGGGGCCATTGCTATTTACGATCTACACTGTTGATATACCTGAAACCGAAAACACCAAGATAGCATCTTCTGCTGATGACGTGGCTCTCGTTGCTATTAGTGAAAACCCGCTAACATCGTCTCAAAACCAGCAAAATCACTAATTTTCTCAGCGACTGGTACACCACTTGGCGAACAACGTTTAATCAAACGAAGTCTGTCCAGATAACATTCACCACGAGACACGAAATGTGCCCACAAGTAACAATGAACAACGTGTAAATACCTACAGCCACAGACACAAAGTATCTCGGCCTCTACCTCGATCAAAGGCTTACTTGGAGAAAACACATCCAGACTAAAAGAAAACAACTTGACATGAAATATCGCCAAATGTATTCTCAATAGAAAATCAAAGCGCTCTATGACCAACAAAATACTACTATACAAAGCTATATTGAAACCTATTTGGTCCTATGGTCTTCAGCTCTGGGAATGTGCAAAGCCGTCGACAGTCAGTCTCATCCAGAGATTCCAATCAGAAACACTAAGGGCAATTGAAGACGCGCCATGGTATGTGAGCAACCTTACATTCCACAACGAACTAAAGGTACCCTTCGTCAAAAATGAAATTACTAAGAATGGCTGAAAGGTACAAAAACCAAACTGTAAACCATGACAACGAATTAATAGAAGAACTATACACCAACGGTCCAGTGACAAGAAGACTGAACAGAACATGGCCCCAAGACGACATCAATCAATGAAATAGACTACATGTAGGAGACANCTCAATAGAAAATCAAAGCGCTCTATGACCAACAAAATACTACTATACAAAGCTATATTGAAACCTATTTGGTCCTATGGTCTTCAGCTCTGGGAATGTGCAAAGCCGTCGACAGTCAGTCTCATCCAGAGATTCCAATCAGAAACACTAAGGGCAATTGAAGACGCGCCATGGTATGTGAGCAACCTTACATTCCACAACGAACTAAAGGTACCCTTCGTCAAAAATGAAATTACTAAGAATGGCTGAAAGGTACAAAAACCAAACTGTAAACCATGACAACGAATTAATAGAAGAACTATACACCAACGGTCCAGTGACAAGAAGACTGAACAGAACATGGCCCCAAGACGACATCAATCAATGAAATAGACTACATGTAGGAGACACATCACTGGATGTTTCCCTTGCAAGCTAACCACCTACAACACATTTACTTAATACTCTGTAATGATGTAGATTGTAAAGAAGCATAACAATATAAAAAATTGTGCCGAGGTTAAGAAAGAATGGAGTTATACCTCAATTCCCCATACGCCTTCATGCCGTGGTGGTTAATTAACCACAGAGACAACTTTACCTTTGCCGTAACTAACTCCATGAAGCTGAATTCTTCCTGAGAACCCACCAGTTTCTCAGCCACTGAAGATATTCTAAGCATTTTATTGAACCCAAAGTTTCATTACTGTATTCACAAAGAGTCCGCAAGTGGTCCCTATACTAACCAGACGAATCCAGCCCAAACTCCCACATCCTCTTTGTCTGATGACCATTTTAATATTATCTTCCCATATTTTTTTTGCCATTATTATTGTTACTGCGCCTGTTGAGGGGCGGGGGTGTGGGGCGTGATGCCAAGTCAATGTGTGTATGTGTTCTTGTTGCAGCGGCCGCGGGCCCCGATATAGGTCGTGACGTCAGCATGTCTGTATGCTGCGAGCTGGGCTCGGGACGGCCGAGGGACGGCCTCAAACTCGCTCTGAACAGGAGCCTGAGTGAACCTGGACCCCCAGATCTGCCGTCACCCAGCGGCTTCCTCGTGCCTCCCAAACGCTGCAAACTGGAGTCTGTCAGCCTCCCCGCCTCACCCTGTTCTGAAAGTGCCACCCTTCAGCGATCCCTTGTCATGAAGAAAGTTAAGCCCTTGGATCCTGATAGCCTTGTGAGGAAGCTGGAGCGGTCTAGTACCGGGTGTAGTGGCAAATCGGCAGGTAGGAACTTTCTGGTCGTGGACTGTCGGCCCTTCATTGCGTACAATGTGAACCACATCAGAGGCTCCATCAACGTCAACTGTTCCGACAGATTCAACAGAAAGAGGCTCCAGCAGGGTAAGGCAACACTCGCGGATTTGGCAACTACCAGGGAAGGGAAGGACCTCCTGAAGAAAAGGACCTTTAAAGAAGTTGTTGTGTACGATGATTGTACGACGGACTTCGACCGCCTTCCGACGTCACATCCGCTGTTCCTTGTGCTGACTACTCTGGTGGAGGACAACAGGGACCCGGCCTTCCTGCTCGGTAAGTTCGCATCTGCTATTCTTTGTTTATTTGTGTGTAGTTAATTTAACAACGCTGTCACATTTCTCGTGGTTTTTGTCAGAACATCCAGGCAAATGCAGGGATAGTACAGGTGGCACCGAGAAAGATGACATGCACTCAGAAAACACTGTTCCATTATTTTGGGCAAAGTCACTTACATGGTATAGGCCCTGTGGTCGAACGATTGCTAGGGAGGTGAAACAGGGTCAGTTTCAGTATCTTCTGTTTTCCATTTCTACCAAGGTATGTACTCGCCAAATTTCGTTTTCATCAATAAATTATTGAGCGATTTATAATTAATAATTTTGGGCCGTATTCCAGTGCATCACTCTCAGGCTTTAAAGCCCTTTGGACATTCGCCGCTTTTTCAATTAATCCAATACACAGTCGATAGGACTCCTTGGACGAGGGATCAGCTCATCGCAAGGCCGCTACCTGCA